>NC_053494.1:55674511-55917011 GCF_905171775.1 Rana temporaria | reverse complement strand
AGCCTGCTGAAACTGGATCAAAGAGCCGATCCGGGCTCGATCAAGATCCCGACAATGGAGCCGGGATTCACCCACATACCTGCACCCAGCTCAGCCTCTCGGCGAGCCTGAGCTGGCCGCTCCCACCTCCTTCACAGCCCGGAACTCCAGTGAACGCGGGGTGGGGGGGCACAGAGCAGAGAGCTGGTGATTGATGGCAGCTCTCTGCTCAGGGAGCTGTGAGAACCGAGCAATCGGCAGTGTTCGATCGTTCGGTTCGGTATAGAATGTGGGCAAATTGGAACCCCTGTTAGGTTTTTATTGCTTTCTCTAGCATTGCTAGGGGGATTGACTTTCGCTCTTTGTCCTGATGACCAGTGTCACTGGGACTGAAAATGAGGGGAAAATGTGAAATTTTGGGGACATCTGTACTGTGGAGAACTGTCCGGAGAGATTTACTTCAGTTTGACTTTGGAGAGATTTGCTCTTCTTCCTTGTATCTACAGAACAGGAAGGAACGGAAAATCTCCTTAACTGGTGACCGAGGGCAGGTTAAAAGACAGGTTACTCATTACCTTCTCTATCTCAAAATGGGGCAAAATGAGGTCCTATTTTTGATAAACAATGAGTGAAACCCTAAATTTATAATGGTAATGTTGGAAAATTATGATGGATGTTCTAACCCTAAAGAACCTTGTTCACGGCATTAATGCATTCTTTCTTTCCTCACAGGTGCTCTCACGGTTGGCCTGGTCAGGCAGTGTCAGACCATACATGGACGTGACAGGATATGTATTCCTCCCCGGCTCCCACCGGAGTGGGTTACAACGCTGTTTTTCATCATAATGGGAATCATATCATTGACTGTTACTTGTGGTTTGCTAGTGGCATCCCATTGGAGGAGAGAAGCTACAAAATATGCCCGATGGATTGCATTTACTGGCAGTAAGTGTCCCATAACAATTCCGGTATATTTATACTGAGGTTTTACAGAGAGTCATTTCTCACATTAATTCTATTAGAGCCTACATTTTGAGGAAGAATTAAAGCGCAACTACGAGGGTATTTCAACATTTGGGTGAAGCAGGACACAATTCCTGTCTAGCGGGTCGATCTTGCCTCAGCACAGTTGTGTTCGATGATGAAACTGATTTACTGTAGAAGCCAAGATGCTTGTTGTCACAGCTCTTTAATATCCTATGTATATTTCTCCAAGACATACTTTAGAGAAATATAAATTTATTATATAAAAAAACCTACTTTGAATGTAAAGAGCATTGCTGTTCTCCCTTTAGTTCCCACCTACATGGATGTGGCTGTAGGCAGCAAAGCAAATGGAAAATGCGTATTCCTATTATTTGTATTATTATACAGATATTATATAGCGCCAATAGTTTGTGCACCGCTTTACAATATAAAGGGAGACAATACAGCAGCAATACAATTCAATACAAGAGGGCCATATTCTGCTGAGCTGCATCTGCTTTACAATAACTAAATCTGTGCTCAGACTATGCACGCTAAAGTATTTACTTTTTTTTTTTTGTAAACCTCATTCACCTCTGTAGCTATAGACGTTGTAGAGAAATACATTTTCAAATTTTAAATCTGAAGCACTGAAACTTTAACTCTTTACCTATTACAATCTAAATTGTAATAGGAAAGACTGTCTGCCTTCTAATGGAAACGCCAGGTTTTTCTAAGCTGTAAGAAACTGGCTGAAACCCAAGTTTAGAGTCTTTGGTGTGGTGTTTTTCTTTTTAAGATCTTTAAAGCTGAAGTCTAGGTATGAACTCAGGGCTCATGGATGCAGGCACATTTCTTCTTACAATGTAAACACACTACATATTTTTAGTGAATAGGGACAGGCTAGATCAGGGGTCTCAAACTGGCAGCCCTCCAGCTGTTGCAAAACTACAAGTACCATCATGCCTTTGCCTGTGGGAGTAATGCTTGTAACTGTCAGCCTCGCAATGCCTCATGGGACTTGTAGTTTCGCAACAGCTGAAGAGAGCCAGTTTGAGACCCCTGAGCTAGATGAGTGAATACATGGACATAGGAGAATTGATTAGCCACGAAACTACAAACCGCAGCTACAACATGTAAGGCAAGAATACAGTATCTCACAAAAGTGAGTACACCCCTCACGTTTTTTGTACATATTTTATTATATCTCCATGTGACCACACTGAAGAAATTACACTTTGCTACAACAGTGTAAATTTGCTGTCCCCGCAAAATAACTTAATGGCAACAAAAGTGAGTACACCCCCAAGTGAAAATGTCCAAATTGGGCCCAATTGGCCATTTTCACTCCCGGTGTCATGTGTCTTGTTAGTGTTACAAAGTCTCAGGTGTGTTAAATTTGGTTCTCTCTCTCTCTCTCTCTCTCTCTCTCTCTCTCTCTCTCTCTCTCTC
This sequence comes from Rana temporaria, assembly GCF_905171775.1. Classification (NCBI taxonomy): domain Eukaryota; kingdom Metazoa; phylum Chordata; class Amphibia; order Anura; family Ranidae; genus Rana; species Rana temporaria. The sequence goes on along the minus strand of NC_053494.1, from coordinate 55,914,614 downwards.
TCTCTCTCTCTCTCTCTCTCTCTCTCTCTCTCTCTCTCTCTCTCTCTCTCTCTCTCTCTCTCTCTCTCTCTCTCTCTCTCTCTCTCGAAAGAACTCTCTGAGGATCTAAAAAAGAGAATTGTTGCTCCACATAAAGATGGCCTAGGCTATAAAAAGATTGTCAAGACCCTGAAACTGAGCTGCAGCACAGTGGCCAAGACCATACAGAAGTTTACCATAACAGGTTACACTCAGAACAGGTCGACCAAAGATGTTGAGTGCACAGGGTCATATCCAGAGGTTGTCTTTGGGGAAATAGACGTATGATTGCTGCAGAGGTTGAAGGGGTGGGGCGGTCAGCCTGTCAGTGCTCAGACCATATGCTGCATCAAATTGGTCTGCAATGGATGTCGTCCCAGAAGAAAACCTCTTCTAAAGATGATGCACAAGAAATCCCGCAAACAGTCAAGCAGACTAAGGACATGGATTATTGGAACCATGTCCTGTGGTCTGATGAGACCAAGATAAACTTATTTGGTTCAGATGGTGTCAAGCATGTGTGGCGGCAACCAGGTGAGGAGTACAAAGACAAGAGTATCTTGCCTACTACAGTCAAGCATGGTGGTGGGAGTGGGGAGCTACAGTTCATTGAGGGAACCATAAATGGCAACATGTACTGTGACATACTGAAGCAGAACATGATCCCCTCCCTTTGGAGACTGGGCCGTATTCCAACAAAATGACCCCAAACACACCTTCAAGGTGACCACTGCCTTACTAAAGAAGCTGAGGGTTAATTTGATGGACTGCAAGCATTTCTCCAGACCTAAACCCTATTGAGCATCTCTGGGGCATCTTCAAGCGCAAGGTCTCTGACATCCACCAGCTCTGTGATGATGTCATGGAGGAGTGGAAAAAGACTCCAGTGGCAACCTGTGAAGCTCTGGTGAACTCCATGCCCAAGGGGGTTAAGGCAGTGCTGGAAAATATTGGTGGCCACACAAAATATTGACACTTTGAGCCCAATTTGGACATTTTTACTCGCTTTTGTTGCCAGCGGTTGAGACATTATTGGCTGTGTTGAGTTATTTTGAGGGGACAGCAAATTTACACTGTTATACAAGCTGTACACTCACTACTTTACATTGTAGCAAAGTGTCATTTCTTCAGTGTTGTGACATGAAAAGTTATAATATATTTACAAAAATGTGAGGGGTGTACTGAGATATTTTTGTGAGATATTGTATGTAGTCACAAATACCTAGTTCAAACAACAAAAACATTTAAAAGTGTACAGTGCCTCTTTTAAAGCTCTTTTTAAGAATTTTAAAAGCTTTAGGCCCGGATTCTCGTACGAGTTACGCCGGCGTATCTCCAGATACGCCGTCGTAACTCTGAGTCCGAGCCGTCGTATCTATGTGCCTGATTCTTAGAATCAGTTACGCATAGATTTGTATTAGATCCGACCGGCGTAAGTCTCTTACGCCGTCGGATCCTAACTGCATATTTACGCTGGCCGCTAGGGGCGTGTACGCTGATTTACGCCTAGAAATATGTAAATCAGCTAGATACGCAAATTCACGAAAGTACGCCCGGCCGACACCGTACAGATACGGCGTTTATGTTAGGCTTTTCCCGGCGTAAAGTTACCCCGGCTATATGAGGCGTACCAATGTTAAGTATGGACGTCGTTCCCGCGTTGAATTCTGAAAATTTTACGTTGTTTGCGTAAGTCGTTCGCGAATAGGGCTGGGCGTCATTTACGTTCACGTCGAAAGCATTGGCTTCTTGCGGGTTAATTTGGAGCATGCGCACTGGGATACTTTCACGGACGGCGCATGCGCCGTTCGTAAAAAGCATCCATTTACGTGGGGTCACATAAAATTTACATAACACACGCCCACATCTACCACATTTGAATTAGGCGGGCTTACGTCGGCCTATTTACGCTACGCCGCCGCAACTTTGGTTTGAGAATACGGCACTTGCCTGTCAAAGTTGCGGAGGCGTAACGTAAATAGGATACGCTGCGCCCGCACAAAGATACACGGTTCTACGTGAATCCGGGCCATAATGTCCAGAGGCTGGCATAGGTGCATTTTAAACCCAAACAATATTTGTGTGCGTGCTAAAAAGTAAATCACCTTGGTGAATGAAAAATATTTTTAAATTAATTAGTTAGGATTGCTGCACCTAAACCACCAATCTGGGTAGGATGTGTAATAAATTACAATAAAACAATACTACAAAGAGAAATGAATACATCCCATATGAAACACTGTAAAGTGCATAAAAAAATATACAATAAAACTTGCTCATCTTATAATAACAAATCTATATAATCAAGTTTATATGTAATATGCAAATATCATGCAAAGATTATAGTGCAAATATATTTTATAAAGTGCTCAGTTAAAAAAACAATTTCTTCTCTCTTGCGGTGAAAAATTATAATGTTGTACACCATCATAAAAAGTCTTCCCCCAAGCATTTAATTGCGCTCTTTACCAACTTCTCTGATCCCACAAGGAGATCACTAAACACCTTGCATAAACCATGATCCGGAAAAAAAAATACTTCTGATGGTGGGGTGGCTCTTGACAGCTAATTTCAGGGGATGCGCTGGACATCTAATCTTACAGATCCAACCGGCCCTTTTGAGGGCAATCATAATGCTGATGCGGCCCACGATGAAATTGAGTTTGCCACCCCTGGTGTAGTATTTCACAAATTAATTTTAATAAAACAATTAAATTACTTACAATCTCTAAGGAGTGAAACCGCATGTGTTACAAACAGCCAGCAGGTCTAAGCGGTCAGCCCGACTTGCAGAATGAAGTCGCGTGTGAGACTCCTCCCAACGCGTTTCTTCATAACAATCATCGTCTGTGCATTTTGAATGACTTGTAAAATGTTAGGTGTCTTGGTACAGCTGGAATTTAGAACAATCGGCATCTTCCTAACCAATTTTTTTTCTTCCCTCCACAGTGATCCTTTTCTGTATGGCAGCATTAATATTCCCCATAGGATTTTACATCAATGAAGTTGGTGGACAACCTTACAAACTTCCCAACAACACCGTAGTTGGGTCATCTTATGTACTTTTTGTCTTATCCATTTTCTTTACTATAGTGGGACTATTATTTGCAGGCAAAGTATGTTTACCTGGCTGATGTACAGGGGGATCTACAAGACTTTTTATTGCAATGAACATTATATATTTGTTGGGAGGGGAGGTGGGGGAAGGGGTTCTTTGAAACCTCCGAAGACATTGCCTTCTCAGGAGAACACCTGAAAAGGGACAAGAGAACTGAGACGATAATGGACATTAACTTGTTCTCACTATGCACTTTGGATCAAATGGAGAGCCTTTCTTTCCACAACCAAATACAAATATCATAGACTGATCTCCTGAGCAAATTTATGCCATCAGGTCTGCACTGTGACGTAGACTCGTGAAGAACGCTTTACACTGACAAGCAAAACGGACCTTTATTACTGTACCCAACTCCTGTTTTCATCGTCTGCAAGAATAGGAAATGAAGAGTAAACCAAGAGTATTTATGAACTTTGTCTATGACCTAGAAGCATTTCAAAGCCAAGTGGGGCTGGCCTCACTTTAAGAGAGATGATTCATTTGAGGATTAACAACACAGAGACCCGGTAGCCGGAGAGTCCCCAACACTACGAAGCGTACAGCTCAAAGTCCGTTCAACCCCCTGAGACTTCCTATGGCTGAAAGCTTGGTTCTGTAAAATGGCTTTGCTCTGGCCAGTTTTGTGTGCTTTTTGGTTCAACTGTCCAGCTGTAGATGGATTTGCAGCACATCGGCCCTCATATTTCCTGGTACCAAAATGGGGGTGGGTATCATTTTGCGTAAAATAGTTTGAACGGTGCTTTGAAAATACAAAAAGGGAATGTTGAATTCCTTTTTAGAAGGTACTGGAATACTGGAACTCTTTGTCGAGAATTAGAAGAAAACACTAATATTCTGGAAGGGTGGGGGGAAATGACCTCTTCATTTATGTTTATATAAATATATATTTTTGCTGACGCAGTATACAGTGTAAATATAGGCAGTTCTGGGGGAAAAGAATGCTAAAAGCTTTGCTAGCAAAATCACTGTGGTGCGCCAACTGGAACCGATAGTTAACTAAAGCCATTTTCTTGAAGACTACATAGCGAAGAGTCTTCAGTTTACCTCATATTTGGTAGCAGCCCTCAAATTTTCTCTTTTTTTTTTTCTTTCAAATATGTATAAAATCAGACATTTCTCATTTTTTTTATTTTTTTATTTTTTTTTTGTTCACGTTTTTTGCGTCCTAACATATCATCAAAGGAAATTGACAGCAATTTGTACTAGTCCAGGTAGGCACCAGAGGTGGCTAACAAAGCACTGGAACTTCCTTGATATTCAAATGGGTAATCATGATTTTAAGAAGTGGGAGTTTGTACACACTTATACTACAGTGACCACACTGTGAGCTTGCAATGGGTAATGCCGGCCATACACGGTTCGAATTTAGAAAGAAATCCTGGATACGATTCTCGTACGAATTTCACACCATTAGTGGGCTGCAGCAATAGCCGATTTTCGTGCGACAGCCAAATTTGAGGAATCGGACATGCTAGAAATTTTTGGAAAAACAAACGATTTTTCCATCAGTGATGGGAGAATCGTGCGAGAAATGAAATAGAAAAAAAATGTGCAAGAAAAGAAAATTCCCAGAGAGAAAAGAAGATTCCCGGCCACAAGTTCTTTTCTGTAGCAACATGAGGTGAAATTGAAGGTTTGGTCGGCCAAATTTAGAAAATTTACGGTGGCGTCATCGGATCACAAAAAAACGAACGTTCTGATTTTGAAAAGAAAATTTGTTCGAAATTCGACCGTGTATGGCCTGCTTAAACCTCTGCAATACTTTTTTATTTTTATTTTTAGTAAATCTGGATATATGTAGAGAAATGTACTTGCCTAATTTCTGAGTTTTTTTAATTAAATTTTATAAAGGGGATTTCTGAGAGCACCTTTTAAATGCTGTATGTGCATTATGCACGTTTACAAGCTGCAGCAAATTTGAGTATTTATTTTTGGTATTTTGCTGGTCTGTGCTTGATTTGCTGCTTGTAGACAAAGGGTTTTCCCTCATGTCTGTTTGATCAGCTCAGCAAAATAGATCAGTAAAAGAGGTTCAGGTCTAGAAAAAGTGATGGTTGAATCTTAAAAGTTTTTCTAAAAATCCTATATTCTCTGAATAGTATATACCAGCGCTTCTCCTACTCTTTTAACCACCTCCGCTCTGGAAGGGTTACCCCCCATTTCACGACCAGACCATTATTTGCAATACGGCACTGCGTTACCTTAAGACCCCTTTCACACTGCAAGCACTATAGTGTTAAAAATAGCGCCTGCAATCCGCCCTTAAAATGCTGCTCCAGTGTGAAAGCCCGAGGGCCTAGCAGGATGGTAAAAAAAAAGTTCTGCTAGCCACATCTTTGGAGCGGTGTGTATACCGCTCCTCCACTGCTGCTGCCCATTGAAATCAATGGGACAGCGAGGCTATACCGCCCGCAATGCGTGGAAAAAAAACATGTTCTCTTTCTAATTCCGTCGGAATTTCCAACGGAAAAAGTCAGATGGGGCATACACATGGTCGGAATATCCGATGAAAAAATTCCGTCTGACTTTTGTGCACGAGGCATTAGGGCAGCAATATTGTGATTTTGCTTTCCTAGTAAAGGCGTGAAGCCAGTTTTGTCCTCATACATTTTCCAGGTCAGGGATTTACAAAGTAGTGAAATCAGGATGACCCCTTGAAAGTGCAACTGAACTTTGCATTTAAATTGACTAAACACATTCTAGGTGTAATGAAAGCAAAATTGTTCAAAGTCCTAAGACCCATTTACAGTATATTACCTAAAGTATTGGGATTCCTGCCTTTACAGGCACATGAACTTTAATGGCATCCCAGTCTTTTTCCGTAAGGTTCAATATTGAGTTGGCCCACCCTTTGCAGCTATAACAGCTTCAACTGTTCTGGGAAGGCTGTCCACAAGGTTTAGAAGTGTGTCTATGGGAATGTTTGACCATTCTTCCAGAAGCGTATTTGTGAGGTCAGGCACTGATGTGGACGAGAAGGCCTGGCTCACATTCTCCACTCCAATTTATCCCAAAGCTATTCTAACGTGTTGAGGTGCAGGCCAGTCAAGTTCCTCCACCCCAAGCTCACTCATCGATGTCTTTTATGGACCATGCTTTGTGCTCTGGTCCAAAACATTTAGTGGAGAGTGGATTATGGGGTTGGGTTGGCCCCTCAGTTCCAGTGAAGGGAACTCTTAAGGCGTCAGCATACCAAGATATTTTGGACAATTTCATGGTCCCAACTTTGTAGGAACAGTTTGGGTATGGTCCCCTCCTGTTCCAACATGACTGCGCACCAGTGCACAAACAAGGTCCATAAAGAACTGGAGAAGCGAGTTTGGGGTGGAGGAACTTGACTGGTCCTGACCTCAACCCTACGGACTAAGACGCCATTAAAGTTCATGTGCGTGTAAAGGCAGGCATCCCAATACTCTTGGTAATATATAGCTAGATTCAGGTACAATGGAATAAAGTTGCGGCGTAGCTTAGCATGTTTAGGCTACGCCGCCGCAAGTTAGCTAGGCAAGTAATGATTCTCAATGTACTTGCCTGCTAATATACGGCGGCATAGCCTAATGCGGGCAGGCGTAAGGGCGCCAAATTCAAATCTGTGTTAGGGGGCGTATTTAATGGTAATAAGGCTTGACCTTACGTTTTTGACGTTTTTTTGTTACTGCGCATGCGCCGGGTGCCTACATTTTCCAGTGTGCATTGCGGCTAAGTACGCCGCACGGGCCTATTGATTTAGACGTGGATGTAAACGACGTAAATCCCGATTCGCGAACGACTTACGCAAACGGCGTAAATTCGAATTTCGCGGTGGGAATGGCGGCCATACTTGACATTACTATTCCACTAGGGCCTAGCTCTAACTTTACGCGGCCTATCTCTTACGCAAATGGCGTAAAAGTACTGCGTCGGCCGGGCGTACGTTCGTGAATCGGCGTATCTCCTTATTTACATATTCTACGCCGGCCGCAATGGAAGTGCCACCTAGCCGAAATATTGCAATCTTAGATATGTTTAAGCGTATCTCTGTTTGAGCATACGCTTAAACATAGGTCGGCGTAGATTCTGAGTTAGGTCGACTTATCTACTGAATCTACCTAATAGTGTACATTTGCAGTGCATCAATGCATTTGCAATTAGGTAGCCTATTGAAATCAATGGACTGCCAATGCACCAAATAATCCTAATAAATCAGATATGCCACAATTTTCAACACAAAGCACTGAACTGCAATGCATTGCTGGCCTTAGTGCATTGGGGTGCCATTCAGAATGGATGACACTGCAACACATCAACACACATAAGGGCTCTTGTACTCAGTAATGCTGAGGTTTTTTTTTACTGATCCGAAATGAGATGCATTGTTGCCAATGGGATATTGCACACAGCTGAGTAAAGATCGGTAATACAGTGTTGAGTGTAGAGCAGTTAAACACAAATATAATTTTTTTTCATGTGAGCGCAGTAAATTACTCTCGTACACGTGTTTACTCGTCTATAAGCATGTTTATGCGAGTATTATTGAGTATATTAGAATACTGGCAATGAAGAAGAATTTTACTTGTCTATACTCAACATTTCTCAGGTCTTTACAGACATTTTTTTTACTCAAAGACTGTCTGTCAACAAGTTCCTGAGTCAGGCTGGGTTCACTCTGATGCAATCACAGATATCGCATGTGATTCGCACTGCATTGCTGTGCACATCACACGCGATGTCTGTGCGATGCAAATTCAGCCAAGTATGGATGAAATCGCACCGCATTTGCACCAAAATGGTGCCCACCCCAAAATGTTGCGGCCCCCACATATACACACGTACAAACGTAAACACGCTTGGGAGGCGCCTATGGGTGAGAGCGTAGATTGCGATACACGTGTTGCATATGCGCACGCCAGAGTGAGAGCGAAACCAGCACAATACCTCCTCTATAACACTAAAGGGCCATTCTGGGCGTGCACACAAATTTTAAGGTTTCACATGTTGGGTCTCTATTTACTCGGTGATACCTCGTCTTTTATCATTTATCAACAATTTGGGTAGTTAATTGCTTTTTTGTTTGCCCTAAAAATCGCTTTAGTGTTTTTTTTTTTTTTTTTTACTTTACTGAGATGTTCCTAGACCTTTGCGGTACTATAAAGTGACATAAAAAAATATTTTATTCTCTAAGAAAATATATAATGTTTGGGATTTTATTTAATCCGTAGGTCTAAATCTTTTTTTTTTTTTTTTTTAAATGTGTGGGGGGGGGGGGGGGGATTTAAATATCGGCTCTGGCGGCAAAAGGATTCAGGTTCAACCCAAAAAAATATTGATTTTCTATATAGAGTAGGGAAAGGTTAAATCCCCTGCCCGGTAAATTTTTTTGCTTTCTGTATCCTGCTGATTTGATTTCCCTTTACTTACTATATTCAGACACAACGGCAAGTGGAGTAAAGAAAATCCCTCTCCTAGACAGTTGTCACAAGGACGTTTGTCCTCATTAGGGACAATCTTTATCTTCACCTATTACTCTCATGACGATGCAAATTTTTTAATTTTTTTTTTATTTTAAACCAGTGAAGCCAGGGCAAATCGAGGGGCGAATTTCAAGTGAAGTGTCACAGACCGAAATAATAACTTGGCAGAGGGTCTAACACTTTCCCGCTTTATCAAAAAAAAAAAAAAGGTTTTGCCTTTTGCATACATTTTGATAAAAAAAATTGTTACTTTAGGTTCTATAGCTCCAAACTTTTTCAAACAAAGGGCCAGTCTATTGTCCTTGAGACTTTAGGAGGGCCGGATTGTGGCCAGCAGGGGTAGAAAATGTGCCGAGCCCACCATCAGTGAGAATAAATATGGCCTCAGGGTTGGGAGTCAGGAGGAGTAGTGCCCCATTTTTGGTATTGGTAGGAGGAATATAGCTGTATTCAGGTAGGTTTACGCCGGTGTATCAGTAGATACGCCGTCGTAACTCTGAATCTACGCCGTCGCAAATTTAAGCGTATTCTGGAAACCAGATACGCTTAAATTAGGCTAAGATACGAGCGACGTAAGTCTCCTACGCCGTCGTATCTTAGGGTGCATATTTACGCTGGCCGCTATGTTGCGCTTCCGTTGAGTTCATCGTAGAATATGCAAATGACTAGATATGCCGATTCACGAATGTACGTGCGCCCGTCGCAATTAGTTACGCTGTTTACGTTAGCGATACGCCGGCGTAAAGATAAAGCTGCTCCCTAGGTGGCGCATCCCATGCAAGGTATGGACGTCAGAACAGGCCTATCTTTTTACGTCGTTTGAGTAAGTCGTACGCGAATCGGGCTTGACGAGCTTTACGTTCACGTCGAAACGGCATACTTTGGAGCAATGCACACTGGGATATGTCCACGGACGGCGCATGCGCCGTTCGTTATAAACGTCAATCACGTCAAGCCACCAGTGATTTAAATAAAACACGCCCCCCTGTTCCACATTTGAATTTGGCGCGCTTAGGCCGGCCCATTTACGCTACGCCGCTGTAACTTAGGAGGCAAGTGCTTTGTGAATACAGAATTTGCCTCTCTAACTTACGGCGGTGTACCGTATATGCCATACGCTACGCCTGCCTAACGTTGCGCCCGCCTAGGTGAATCTGGCTAAGAGTATCCTATCATTGGAAAACGGTGCCCCATTGTTAATGTCAGTGGGAGGGATAGTGCCCCAAGGGTCGGATAAAGGCTAGCAAAAGGCCACATCTGGCCCTCGGGCCACAGTTTGGAGACCCCTGTTCTATAGCATCAAGTGGGAAGCGCCAAAACTAGTATGCAGTTGCCAAATAAATAATTTTATTGCAGTTCACAATGCAGTCACTGGTGTGCAGCATACAAAGGGTTACGGTACTATATTCATGTGTAAGTGTGTACAAATCCCACACATTTTTTATTATTGGTGTTTTTTTTTTTTTTTTTACCATCTATTTACTGAGCTTATCTGCTACATATAGCTGCATTTTTACCAGCGATAACTCCAAGCACAGCTATAGACTTTGAAACAAAAGTATGCTACAGGAGATGTCATTACTAGGTCAAGATGATGTAAATACCTTTGTTCTGTAATGTGTGTTACTTGTTATGACTAATTTATTATCAGTCAAATGGACATTCTTAAATTATTTCATGGGAGACGATTTTTTTTTCTTTTTTTTTTTTTTACTTTTTACCCATCATCCCTTGCACCCGTTTAATTTTTCATGACATTGCATTCTGTAAATACAATTTGATTGTCACCTGACTATACTGAGATATTTGCAGAAAAAATATGTATAAATGGGAAAAATCCTTCAAATGACAAATATGGTTTCCAACACTTTATTTCGTTGTGTGTGTGTGTGTCTCTTTTATTATTATGTGTACACTGTTGGAAGTGACTCCCATGGGTCAAATTAATACTCTGAATGGACACCTATCATGAGAATTACATGGGCTTCATTCCTGAACTGAAACTGAGCTACCTGGCTTTCTCAAGATTTTAAAACATTCTTAGTCATGGAGCCTGTCGAGAGAAAACTGCTGAAAGGTGTAATTTTTCCAGGTCTATGACTCAAAGCATTAATGGCTAAGTTTTTTTTATTCCAGCTCGCCTATGTACCATTAATGTACTTCTTTTGCAAAAATAAAACTGCTTTCCCTTTTTAATTATACACTGGCTTGCCTCACTCTCTTCATAGCTGTTTAAACACACGGCTCAATTACTTCTGCCTTACTTCCTGGTCAGACTTTAGGTCAGGACACAGGAAGGCGTTGACCAGCTGACCTCATTAGCACACACCCTGAATCATCTTCCCTCAGCTGGTCAACTTCTTCCTGTGTCATGACCTAAAGTCTGTCCAGGAAGTAATGCAGAAGTAATCGAGCAGTGTGTTTTTAAACGGCTATGAAGAGAGAGGTAAGCCTGTGTAGAATTAATGAAAAACTGTTTTATTTTTGCTAAATAAGTACAGCAATGCTATATTGGTAGATAGGGGAGCTGGAATAAAATAAAAAAAGTGAACTTAGCCTTTAATGCCACAGGGTCAGCATGGGAGCAGAAAAACTGTTATTTTCCTTTAAAAAAAAGTGGGTTGGGCTGATGCAGTGCATAGATAAGTGTTACCTGTAGGCACCCCAGGGCTTCATTTTCACTTTTGACTTAAAAAAAAAAAAAAAAAATTATTCAACTTTCTGGATTTATCTTCAACTTCAATCAAAATTCAATGCTACCTGGATCAGCCTTTCCTCAGCCCAGCTTTGAAGGCCATACATACTGTGTTTCCCCGAAAATAAGACCTAGCGTTATTTTCCAGGAGGGCTGCAAAATAAGCCCTACCCCAAAAATAAACCCTAGTTTAAAATGCTTGTAAAATCCTATAATCCATTCTATTACAGTAGTATATAATGTACAATTGTGTTTCTGCAAAATAATTGCGGGAAAGAGCGCTCCGGCCGGTCACAGAAGCGCAGAGCGGCGCTATAATGAAGTCACAGTTTATATAATTCAGAAACAAACATTGTATGTCATATACTACTGTAATATAGTAAATTATAGTGTTTTGCAAACATTTTAACTCGGTTCATGCTGGGGATTCCTGGCAGGGAGAGAGAGGGGGAGAGAAGATGGCACATTACATGGTAAGACTTCCCCCGAAAATAAGCCCTATGGTGTATTTTGTTGCCAAAATTAATATAAGACCCGGGCTTATTTTTGGGAAAACACCGTAGACTGCTGGCCTGAACAAATAAGACTATCTTGGGATTTGACCTTCGGCCATTGGGCTCTGTATTGTAGTGTTTTCTACTCTTGGGGATACTGTAGGTATGACCCTGTCTCTGAAGACTCACTTTGAGACTAAGTTCAGTCAGATGGAAGCATCTGGAGCTACCTCACTGTTTGCACTGCTGTGTGCCATTCAGTTTCCTGCCACCCCTTCCTGGTTGCAGTACGATAAGGGTTACTGTGGAGGGAGTGAACACTTACATCATCCACTGGGTCAAGTGTTCCCGCTGCTGCTCCTGCTCAACTTGGAACTTGGTTTTCAGTTTGTTAATACTGCTTGCCCGGTCATGTCCAACCAGCTGACCCTCATAAGCACAAGCTTCCTTGTATTGTGTAAGTAACTAAGACCTTGCCTCGCACTTTGGGCCTAGTTTCATTACAAATGTGCAGTCATAACATATCTGGATGCGGGTGACTTCAGCTCATACTCTGCTAGCCTATTCTTATATAGACTACAGCTTTGGAGTTGTCCTCAATTCTGGGGGGGGGGGGTCACAAGAACCTGACCTGCTTTGGCCTTGCCCTCATGGACCCTGATATTTATTCACTCAGGACTTTCTGGACAGATTTATCCAATTCCTAGCAGTAATTGACCAAAGGGTGTGTAAACATGCTGCAGCACCATCCCCTTACAGAATCTTTTTATAATGCACTTAGAAAGGACAGTGTAAAGAAGACAGTCCTGCGCTGGAGGGTTTGAACCTGTTAGGCCCCGTACACACGACCGAGTTTCTCAGCAGAATTCATCCAGAAACTCGATCGGAGCTGAATTCTGCCGAGAAACCCGGCCTTGTGTACACTTTCGGCCCGAGGAAGCCGACAAGTTCCTCGTCGAGCCAAATAGAGAACATGTTCTCTATTTCCTCGTTAGTCAATGGGAAAAGTTGGCTCGCCGAGATCCTCGGCGGCTTCACACAGAACTCGACGAACAAAACGATGAGTTCCTCGGACGTATGTACGGGGCCTTAGATAAAGCAGCCACTTGTGCATTCATGACACCAATAGCAAAAGACATACAAATACATCAAAAAGTGGTGCTAAGTCATTAAAGAAATCCTAAAAGGTTACTCAACAAGTGTAAATAATATACCACAAATTTAAATGTAAGAATCCAGAAAAAATAATCGATTCTTATATTGGCGAAAAAAGTGAACAAATTTGAAAAAAATACTTTTTGTAAAGTCCCAAAGTGTGTTAAAACAGGTATAAACAAAATAAGAGCCTGTCATAGTTCATATACTTCACATGCGTCGCCACATTCCAAACTTCTGTGAAAAAAGATATGTGCATCCACCACCAAGTGACACTGTTGTAAGGAGTCGCTTCTGCATGTCGACTAGCGCTGTCTGTTCTGTAGGTCTAAACTGTATACAGAATTTCTAACAATTGAGACACACACTAGATTACCAACAGTATTGTGACGCCTGCCTTTACACACACATGAATTTTAATGGTATCCCAGACTTATGCTGGCCATACCCGGTTTGAATTTCGAAAGTTATTTCCGTTCGGATTTCGCACCATTAGTGGGCTGCAGCAACAGCCGAATTTTAATAATCCAACATGTTGGATATTTCTTTAAAAATAAATGATTTTCTAATCAATGAAGGGAGAATCGTGCGAGAAATGTAATAAAAAAAAAAAGAAATGCGCAAGAAAAGAAAATTCCCGGAAAGAAACAAAGGTTTCCGGAAAAAAAGAAGATTCCCAGACACGAAAATTATTTTCTGTAGTAACATGAGGTGAAATTGAAGGATTGGTCGGTTGAATTTCAATATCAATTGTGGCGTCATCGGATCACAAAACGCACAAATTTTCTGATTTTCGAAAGAAAGATCTTTCGAAATTCGACCCGTGTATGGTCAGCATAAGTCTGCTTTCCTAGTAAAGGCGTGAAGCCAGTTTTGTCGAACCACGTTCCAGGTGTATTAAGAGCAAAATTGTTCAAAGGCCCATTTACAGTATATTATCTAAAGTATTGAGACGCCTGCCATTACATGCACATAAACTTTAATGGCATCCCAGTCTTAGTCCATAGGGTTCAATATTGAGTTGGCCCACCCTTTGCAGCTATAACAGCTTCAACTTTTCTGGGAAGGCTGTCAACAAGGTTTAGGAGTGTCTATAGGAATGTTTGACCATTCTTCCAGAATATGTGAGGTCAGTCACTGATGTGGACAAGAAGGGTTGGTTCACAGTCTCCATTCGAATTCATTCCAAAGGTGTTCTTTCGGGTTGAGGTCAGGACTCTGTGTAGGCCAGTCAAGTTCCCCCACCCTAAACTCGCTCATCCATGTCTTTATGGATCTTGCTTTGTGCACTGGTCCAAATCATTTGCTGAAAGGATGATTATGGTGTGGGGTTGTTTTTCAGGGGTTGGGCTTGGCCCCTCGGTTCCAGTGAAGGGAAATCTTAAGACGTCAGCATACCAAGACATTTTTCATGCTCCCAACTTTGTGGGAACAGTTTGGAGATGGCCCCTTCCTGTTCCAACATGACCAGTGCACAAAGCAAGGTCCATAAAGACACGGATGAGTGAAGGAACTTGACTGGCCTTACCTCAACCCCATAGAAACACCTTTGAGATACATTTGTATGGGGACTGCAAGCCAGGCCTTCTCGTCCATATGAGTGCCTGACCTCACAAATGTGCTTCTGGAAGAATGGTCAAACCTTCCCATAGACACACTCCTATACCTTGTGGACAGCCTTAGCAAAAAAGTTGAAGCTGTTATAGCGGCAAAGGGTAGGCCAAATCAACATCGAACCCTACAGACTAAAGCTGGATACACACTATGAAATTTTCTGTAGATTTTTCTTTCCTTCAGATTTACCAAAACCCTATAATATGAGGTCAAACCTTAAAGCCTCTTACGCACGATCCAACTTTAAGGCCATAATTGTCTGATGGACGTGTTGTGTCAGATAATTCGCCTGTGTGTATACTCCATCAGACAATTATTGGCTGAATTAACGACAACAAAAGTTGTCTGTTTAGGCTCACCAATTGTTGGGCAATAAATCTGTTACGCGGGTTTATCCGATTGTGTGTGCGCAAGTCTGTCCAACTAAAAGTACAAAGACGCATTCTCAGAACCAATGCTAAACATCAGACAACAATAGAAGAAGTTGCCCAAAGGGTGGCAGTAAAGATCTGAAAAACAAAGTTGGCTGAAAATGTTGTGCCGTGTGTATGCAGAACAAGTTCAGGGGCAACGCCCTTCGGACCAAAATCCACAGAAAAGTTGGTTGGAGGTCCGATCGTATGTACGAGGCTTAAGAGTTTAAATTTGTATGCAATCAGGCAGGCCCTTGCACTACATGGTTTTGGTAAATCTAAAGGAAATCGGACAACAAAAGTTGTATAGTGTGTATGGGGTCTAAGGCTGGGATGCCATTAAAGCGGTAGTTCACCCGCAAAAAAAATTTTAAGATTAGATTCATGCTCATTTTGTCTAGGGGAATCGGCTATTTTTTTTAAAAACGACGCAGTACTTACCGTTTTAGAGAGCGATCTTCTTCGCCGCTTCCGGATATGGTTTTCGGGTCTGGGAGTTCCTTCTTGATTGACAGGCTTCCTGACGGTCGCATCTATCGCGTCACGATTTTCCGAAAGTAGCCGAACGTCGTTGCGCAGGCGCCGTATAGAGCCGCACCGACGTTCGGCTTCTTTCGGCTACTCGTGACGCAATAGATGCAACCGTCGGAAAACTGTCAATCAAGAAGGAACGCCCAGACCCGAAGACCATACCCGGAAGCGGCGGAGAAGATCGCTCTCTAAAACGGTAAGTACTGCTTCGTTTTTAAAAAAAAATGCCGATTCCCCTGGACAAAATGAGCATCAATCTAATCTTAAATTTTTTTTTGCAGGTGAACTACCGCTTTAAAGTGGAGTTCCACCCAAAAATTGAACTTCTGCTTTTCGGAACCCTCCCCCCTGCAGTGTCACATTTGGCACCTTTCAGGGGGGAGGGGGGTGCAGATATTTGCACCCACTTCCGGGCTTACGCCACTTATCGTGGGAAACACACTGGTCCCAGGAGACAGCGGGGACCAGTGAGGGCGCACCGCACTACTCACGCATGTAGGAACCGGGCAGTGAAGCCGCAACGCAATAGTTCACTTTTAGACTTTTCACTAATATAAGGATTGATGCATTTTTGTGGATTCTTGTCTTTATTAGGTTTGTTTTTGGTATATTATTTACACTTATTGAGTCACCCTTTGGGATTTATATTTTGATTTAGCGCCACTTTTTGATGTATTTGTATGTTCAAAGTTCATTGCCCTGGAAACTGTCTCTCCCTATCTATCTACCGGCGTTTTGTGAACACAAGATCCTATGCAGCAGGCACATATCATTGTTGGAGTGCAATGTGACCACTTGGATTGTCAGCAAGAAGAATATCCTAGAGCCCTGCCAGAGGTACTTTATTCTTGGCATAGAATATGCCCAAAGGACTTTTGTGTGACCTTTTGACCTTGGAGCAGGTCCTCCCTCCCTGGCTGCCAGATACCTTTCCTGTCCTGCTCATAATCAGACAAATGCTCTTTGCATTTCAGTTAAGATTTGAAGCCCTTGGCTGTTGAGGCTCAGCTAGTTCGTTCTGTTGGGGATGGTTAGACAGGCTCTGCTGCTTATTTTTCAACAGGTTTCAGTATCTCCCTTTAGTGTCAGGGATGCTAATCGGTTTTATTTGTGGTGTCCTCATCACTAGGGCCGAGACAACTAATCGATTAATCGACAACTAATCTATTATGAAATTAATCGATTACAATTTTCATAATCGATTAATCAGCTAGTAACATAATGGGGTTAAAAAAACTAAAATTAGCCCTTTATAGTACAAAAAAGCAAATCCCTACTGTAAATATTACTTTCACTGTCCCACAGTAAAAAAATGAACCCCCCAGGGGAGCTGCGGTGGCTCAACGCGATTGGCACTGCGCTGACAAGCCATTCACCTCTGCAGCTAGGGGTTCGGATCCCGGTCTCAGCTACATGTGAATTGAGTTTGGTGGTCTCAGCCCGGCTCCCGGTGGGTGTGCTATGCGAGGTAAGCCTGTGCTTAGTCCGCCCACCCCCTCCCACAAAAACCACCACACTTACACGCACTCAAAATTGGGTTAACATGCACGCACTTTGACCACGCGGTCTCTAAAAAGAGAGGCGAAGGACTAACGGGGCTGGTTGAGCGGGCTAGATCCTCTCACTCCCTTATAGGGAGTCCCTCTGCCCCGTTGGGCTTCAAAGCGGAGCAGGTAGGGCGGGCTGTGTGGGAGGACCCCCTCACACACCCACCATTGCCACCCGGGGCATGGAGAAAGGTGGCAAATTGCCTTTGGGGGAGGCCTGCCTACTCCCAACTCCTGCAGTCCGGCTCCTCTCTCGAGTACACAAAATAGACAAAAAAAATGAAAAAAAAAAAAATGAACCGCTTACAGTAGCGATTATTTTTGTTTTTTTAACCCCATTATGTTACTAAACATCTCAGGCCTGGGTTCACGCCTCCGTTTTTTGGTGCTTTTTGCAGAAACACACTACAGTTCATTTACCGTATTTATCGGCGTAAACCGGCAAAAATCGTGGGTGCACGATATACGCCGATACCCGCTTCCTGCGCCGAGTTTGAACTACTGCGCCGGCATATACCGAGCGCAGCACACTTGTGCATAGTCGGGCAGGTTTGGCTCCTCTCGCAGTCACGTACAGGACGCACAGGATGTGTACTGCGCTCGGTATATGCCGGCGCAGTAGTTCAAACTCAGCGCGGGGATCGAGCGGGGAGGACACCGCAGAAGGATGCCGGACCCGACAAGGAGGACACCACCGAAGCCGCAGACGGACGCCGGACCCGACGAGGCCGCCAATGGACGCCACGCAAGACACCAAAACTGTAAGTACTAAAATGTTTTTTTTACAGGAATGCGGGTCCACTTTAGGGGTGCGAGCTATACGCCGGAGCGCGCAATACCCCGATAAATATGGTACATGGTTTCCTATGGGACACGTTCACATCCATGATTTTTTTTCAGCTGCTGCGTATTTGGAAAGGGCAAGGACTTTTTAACGCAAAATGGTGCCATTTTGTTTTTTTTTGTTCAATATACTTCAATGGAGAAGCTGCAGAAAAGCATGTAATGTGTTTTTGAAGCAATTTGTGTTTTGTAATCTGCCCAACAACAAATTGGCCCAAATTTTTTTTTAAATGCAAATTTTTTTTTTTTTTAAGGCTATTATCCGATTGATCGAAACAATAATCGGCCAACTAATCGATTATGAAAATAATCGTTTGCTGCAGCCCTAGTCATCACTCTACGCTGGGGCTGAGGCATAATCCTCCATTCATTTGGGATGTCACTCTGGCACACTATTCTTTTTGCCACTTATGCCACGTACACAGAATCGGAATTTCTGATGGAAAAAGTCAGACGGAATTTTTTCATCGGATATTCCGATGGTGTGTGTGCCCCATCTGAGTTTTTCTTTCGGAAATTCCAACAGACTTAGAAAGAGAACATGTTCTTTTTTTTCCAGAGGAAATTTAGTTTGTCTGTATGGAACTCCGACAAAGAAAAAAACACGCATGCTCAGAATCAAGTCAACGCATGCTTGGAAGCATTGAATTTAATTTTTCTCGGCTCGTCGTAGTGTTGTGCGTCACCACATTCTTGACGGTCGGAATTTGGTGTGACAGTGTGTATGCAAGACAGCTTGAACGGAATTCCGTCGGGAAAATACGCTTATCCCGACAAAAAATCTGATTGTGTGTACGCGGCATAAGACTGTGGAAGCTACTCCATGAGTTCCCTTGTAAATCCTGGGGTCACTTGACATCTTTGTCACCTATTGGCCTATTCTACTACTGTACATTATCTAGTATGTCTCACTTGGCGCGTTTGGTTGTCTGGCTAGGAAACTGCCTTAATCACAAAATTCTACTATCTTGATCCTTGGGTTAGGGGTATAAAGCAGTAGGACGTCCATGTTGACTGGTCATTTTATTTTCTTCACAGACCTGTTATTTTGTTCTAGATCGAGGTATTGGGAACTGTTCTTTCCATGGGTTGTTCCCAGTGTTTTGATTACAACAGTTTTTTGTGCTTTTGTAATTGACTTGTTTGGGACTTTCTTTTAACTTTTTTTCTGGTAGGTTGAGTGTGATCCGTTTCTTTCTGACTCTGGCTCAGTGTTCCTTTTGTAAAGAATCATTGTTTCTGATGGTGACCTTCTTCGTCCTGGTTCTTCATCCTGTAGAGGTCCGGCCACGGTTGCAGCCGGGAATACAGGTAATGCGGAAATCTAACGTAGGCAGCCAGGAGGAGGCGGCTGCATCGATTCCCTTTTGGCTAGAAGTGATCCTCCACCTGTGGACCAGAGTGTGGAAGATCAAACACTCCCGGTGAACGCTGGGAAAACCAAAGCGACAGCGCAACTGTAACCTTATAGTAGAAAGCAGCCATGCAGTCTGCCCCCACAGGAAGGAATTGTAACAACATGATACACAATATCGTTAAAAAACAATTAGTCAAATACAAGCCAACATTACATATGTACATGAATCAGGAGGGCCAACTGGATGGAAAAACTATACAGCATAACAAAAAGATATAAGAAAAATAGGCAAAGGGAAAAAAGAATAGAACATTTTTTTTAATGAACAATGAAAACCAAAGATAATATAACAATATGTTAAAATGAATGGAAAAAAGGGGGGGGGGGGGTGTGACAAAGAAGAAGCAAAAAGCACACAGGAATAACTCTAATGTAGATATAGATAAAATGTCCTTATACCCAAACATTTATTATTGTAGGCTACAGATGAAGTTTGCAGCCTCCTGTCATAAAGCCCTGTAAAAATGGCTGGAAGTTGAATGCTTCATTGAAGCCCGGTGGTGACGCGGCCTCGAGGTTTTGAATCCACCTTAATTCACACTGTAGAAGGGCCTAATTGAAATCACCACTTCTGGGATTAGCGTGCACATGATCGAGTGCCAATTTTTTTACTTTTGGGCTACGGTCATTGCGTACCAAGGCCATATGTCTACCTAGTGGTAATTCTGGATCTCTTTTGCATATACTCGCCATGTGTCAATAGATACGCCTCTAAAATTCCAATTTGGTCTTCCAGACGTATTTTTTTTTTTAAATTTTTTTTTCTGGTAGTTTGTATGTGATCTGTTTTTCTCTGACTCTGGCCCAGTGTTCCTTTTGTAAGGAATCATTCCTTCTGGTGGTGACCTTCTTCATCCTGGTTATAGTGTATAATGTACTTTTTTTCAAATATCAAAACTTTCCATAAAATCTACAGACACGTACCTTACTGTCCTCCATCCATGATTTGAATTGTATCTATTGCTTTAGTCTTATGTCCTTATTGACTTTAGGTTATGACACAAGAAGGAGTTGACCAGCTGACCTCATTAGCACACACCCTGCATCATGCACCCTCCCTTTCCCAGCTGCACGTTTTTTAAATAAAATGAAATCAATCAGTAATCACCCTTCTCACTAAATACACAATCAGATTGCATAGTGTATGGCCATCTTTATACAAGAACATAGGAGGGAGTGGACAGAAACACTCAGCTGTCAAGCACCATTCACATCTCTGCATAGCGGGAACTCTTTTTTTCCTCTTTTTTTTGCGAGGTGGGGAGGTGTTTTGGAGCATTTTCACACATCAGACATAGGGCAGCCCATACGCCTGAATGTGGTGCCCTACACGCAGCAATCGCCCCAAAGAAGCTTCAGATTTTTTTTTAGAGTGAAGCTTGGTGCGTTTTGTACTGCGATTTTTGGATCACAGTAAAAAAACGCACCAAGCTCGGTTCTAAAAAAAAGTACTGAAGCTTCTTTGAGGCGATTGCTGTGTGTAGGGCAGCGCATTCAGGTGGATGTGCTGCCCTATGTGTGATGAGTGAAAATGCTTCAAAACACCTACCCCCCAAAAAAACGCATGTGGGAATGTGAGTTTCCGCTATGCAGAGATGTGAACAGTGCTTGACAGCTGAGTGTTTCTGTCCACTACCTCCTATGTACTTGTATGAAGATGGCCATACACTATGCAATCTGATTGTGTATTTAGTGAGAAGGGTGATCACTGATTGATTGCATTTCATTTAAAAAAAACTTGCAGCTGGGAATGGGAGGGTGGGTGATGCAGGGTGTGTGCTAATGAGGTCAGCTGGTCAACTCCTTCCTGTATCATGACCTAAAGTCTGTAAGGACGTAAGACAGAAGCAATAGATATGTTTGGAATCATGGATGGAGGACAGTAAGGTACGTGTCTGTAGATTTTATGGAAAGCTTTGATATTTTTGCAAAAAAAGTACATGAATGCTATATTGGTACATAGGGGAGCTGGAATTTAAGGTAGAAAAAAAGGGTGAACTTAGCCTTTAAGGCTGGTTCTCCATGCTTTCTTCCCTTGGCTGCATGTTCCTCTTTCTGGTAGGATTTGCACCTCATACATTATGATTCAGATGTTGGTTGTTCAGGTGCCTTCTGTGCTGTGTGCAGTCCCAACTCCTCCTGGTGAGGCTTAAAATTTGGTTTGTTTTGGCTATTGCTCACCCCCAGTTTGACTGCTTTGAACATCCCAACCATCTGAATTCCTATATTCCTTAATGGATCAGACTGAAAATACATTTTTTGTAATTGGCATAAAGTCCATTGAGTGATACAGGTCCTCAGCTCTCGGTGTTTATGCATACCCATTCTCTGTTCATGCCTTTAGTACAGGGGTGGCCAACCAGTGGCCCGGGGGTCACATGTGGCCCGCGGAGCCCTCTGATGTGGCCCGCGACCTCCTGCTCTGTAATGGTGGGTTGGCAAGCCCAGATCGCAGGTTCCCGACCCGCCATACCAAAGCATCAGTGTTGTGAATGAAGCTGGTGGTAGAGGAAGAAAGCGGCTGCGGAGCAGAGTCCCATAAGCCTATGGTTCCTCTAGAGCGCCGGTACCCTTTCGTCTGGGCGGATCGGAGGGCCATAGCGTAGCCGTGACCTGTCATCTGCCCGCTCTGCTCATTGTGGCCCTCGACTGGTTACCATGTTGCTTAAAGCGGTAGTTCACCCTCACTGACATGATTTTTCCATCGAGACAGGCATTGTAGCGCGAGCTACAGTATGCCTGTCCCGATTTTTTTACCCCCGTACTCACTGTGTACTCGTACATTAAAGATTTCGGCTCCCGCGGGGAATGGGCGTGCCTATGGAGAGGGAGGATGATTGACGGCCGGCCCTGGCATGTCACTCTCCCCGAAGACAGCCGGAGTAGGTCTCGGCTCTTCACGGCGCCTGCGCACAGGCTATGCGCAGGCGCCGTGAAGAGCCAAGCCTATTTCGGCTATTTCCGGAGAAGCGTGACACGCCAGAGCCGGCCGTCAATCATCCTCCGTCTCCATAGGCACGCCCATTCCCCGAGGGGAGTCGGTATCTTCGATGTACGAGTACAAGGTGAGTACGGGGATAAAAAAATCGGGACAGGCATACTGTAGCTCGCGCTACAATGCCTGATTTTATGGTAGAAGAAATTTTTTTTTTTTTTGCGTTTATAGGGTGAACCCCCGCTTTAAGTGGCATTGGTCTTCAAAAGGTTGGGCACCCCTGCTTTAGTAGAACTTTACCACAAAACTAAAATTAGATAGAGGAGGAGTTTTACTGGGGGCTGTATAAATGTTATTTTTCCCCCTATTTGCCACGGTCCAATCCTGCTGTTGGTGGTCCCCACTGTATCTGAATTAATGTGTACCTCAATGGGGAGTACAAAATTATAACATTTCTCTTTCTGTACAGATCTAGTTTTAGATTAAACTCTGGTTTCTAATTATCTGCACTAAAGAAAAAGAAAGTTGCTGTAAAAATACTGCAGCTTGCTTATTTATTCTGTGAATTCTGTTTAATCTAGGTCTCAAGCCGCTGCAGTCAGCACATGTGATTAATTAAATTGTAGTGTATCCTGTAGTTTCTGATGCTCCTACATAATATGATTATGTTGGTGGTTCCCGGAGGTGTGAACATAATTTAGTTTGTGAAGATAAATTATTGATAAAAATTCTGTCACCATCAAGACAAAGTCATTGTTTGACAGTACTGCTTCCTCCACCATTTCTGTCCTTTAGGATGTCCTTAATCCTGGCCATTGTGGGCTCATTGGCATTATAAAACTTTCGTCAGATGAAAATGGAACATTGGAAATTGTGAGTGTACTGACAGCCAAAGTCCATGACAAAATGTAGTCTGTTGAAAGATGCATTAAAAGTAAATTCACCACAGACTGGCTTCAGAAAAAGAAAATGTGCTTTTTGAAGTGGCCCAGTCAGAGCCCAGACCTTAACCCCATAGAGATGCTGTGGAATTACCACTGAGAGCTTTTCAAAGCAGCCATTCTACAAATGTGTCTGAGCTCAAGCAGTTTTGTAAAGTGGAAAGGTCAAAATGTGGTTGCATAGTTACTCTGGTTGAAAAAAAGACACAAGGGAAACTAATTATACAATCCTATACCCACAGTTGATCCAGAGGACAGAAAAAACAAACAGAAAAACAGTAAAGTATTATCCTATTTGCTCCAGCAGGGGAAACAAATCCTTCCTGATCCCCCCCCAAGAGGCAATTGGATATTCCCAGGATCAACTTTAGCTATAAATGTTGGTATCCAGTTATATATCCGGTTATATTATGTACATTTAGGAAAGAATCCAGGCCTTTTTTTTTTAAAGCAATCTACTGAGCTAGCCAACACCTGTTCTTAAAATTATCACTGCCAAATGAGGTTTGACCAGGTATTCACTCCAGGGGTTCACATACTTTCTGCTCCAGCACTGTGGATATTTAAAGGGTGTGTTCAATAAAGAAATGAGAAATTTAAATTGTGTGTTATCAGCTTAAAGTAATAATAAAGGCAAGTGTAAAAAAAAAAAAAAAAAACGCTTGCTATGGAGGCACCCAAGCCGCTACTCCGTGTGTCCATTCACACACAGAGCCGTGGGTCGGTCCTGACTGCTCTCTCTCCTCATTGGCTCCTGCTGCTGTCTCAGCCAATGAGGAGGGAACGTTCTTGAAGAGCTCTCGTGCACATACCTAGACCGCGATGAGGCTCAGGTAAGTATTAAGGGAGTGCTGCACACAATCAGCTTCCATTTTTTTTTTATCAAAGCTGAAGTTGGAAGCTGATTGGCTGGCTACCTTGAACAGCTGCACCAGATTTTGCACTTTTCAGTTTTAGTAAATCAACACCAGCGTGTTTGTCTATTATTGTGACTAAAGCCTAGTATACACTGGTAGAATGTCGGGCAACATTTGGCCCTTGTGCATGGCAGCCAGTCCATTCGGGCCAGCTTCTGCCTATGGGTCATGGCTGAAAAATGTCTGATGACCGGCTCTTGACTGGCTCGTAGTGTGTATGAGGCTTTAGATGAGGATCAGATTACATTTTATGTAAAATTACTGCAGAAAACCAGTTCATTTCAAGGGGTTCACTAACTTTTTCTTGCCACTTTATGTGCATGGTAATGGAAATTCAAATGCAAAAATAAATGAAAAAATGCTGTCTAAAAGTAGATTTTTATTTGTCCTCGTCCGTGAGGCCTGAGGCCCCATACACACGATAGAATTTATCCGCAGATACGGTTCAGCGGACCGTATCCGCGGATAAATCCTCTCTAAGATTTCAGAGGATTTCAATGCGATGGCGTGTACACACCATCGCATTGAAATCCGCGCTGAAATCCTCTGCCGATGACGTGTCGCGCCGTCGCCGCTATTATGACGCGGCGACGGGCGCGACACTGTCATATAAGGAATTCCACGCATGCGTCTATTCATTACGGCGCGTGCGGGGAATCCCTTTGGACGGATGGATCCGGTAAGTCTGTACAGACGAGCGGATCCATCCGTTGGAATGGATTCCAGCAGATAGATATTCTGTGCATGTCGACAAATATTTATCTGCTGGAAATCCATTCCAGGGGAGATTTATCTGCGGATAGATATCCGACGGAGTGTACACACCATAGGATCTATCCGCAGAAACCCATTTGATGGGATTTATCTGCGGATAGATTCTATGGTGTGTATGGGGCCTTATGTTTTTGGGTTTGAGTTTAAACTTTTTAAAACCTATGTTTTACATCTGTGTTTTTATCAATATGCAGTACATGAAGTCTTTAAAAAATATATAAAACAGTGAATGGCCCTGTGAGATCAGTGAACAATCACAATATAAGATGCCCCGTTAAGAGTGACTGAATCATCAAATGCTGAAAAAATATATTAAAGGATTAGGTGCTAATGTCCAGTGAATCAAAATGAATACAAAATAAATAGCAAGCTAAAAGTCCATAATGATGAATCCCAACACCAAGTAGTGATGCTCAAATTAGCTTTCTAGTTCTTCACCACGAGTGCTCAATAGATGGATGGCGACTCACTAGTTTTGAAGACTTTAGTTTACAAATAAATATTTACCAAAGGGTGCACCTATGAAAAAAGACTCCCAAAGCACTATGGGTTTTCTATAGAGAGATTACGAGATAACTTCTTCCCTTTTAGGCGCAATGTCTCTGCTTTAAAATTCATAAGAAGATGCTTCAAGTGAGATTCTGATTCAGTTGGCTGACTCATTCATAATGTTTAAATGTCATCTTGAGTTACTGAGTAAACAGACATTAAGTTCAAAAGATGGGGCCAGCTCCCTGGGCTCGGGTGCGGACGGGACCCTCTAAGAACACTGGCAGTACAGGAGCAAGGAGAGGGCAGCAGGAGGGAACACTGTCAGGCAAATCTCCAGGGAGGAACAACAGGTCACAGCCAGAAAGGCTGGTGAGTGATGCACAGCCAGGAGAACTGGGAGAGAGCAGTCTGGGATGGGTGCAGAACCAGAAGAGTGGACTGTGGAAACATGAGCAGTGGAGAGAGGCAGCTGCAGCCAGGAGGGCTGGCAGGGCCTGAAGAGGTGGCACTGGGGAGCAGTAGCCAAGTGGACAGCTAGCACTGGGACTTTCTAAATACACCAAAGGGACCCGTGGTCCCTACCTGCAAAAGACATTCACCTTAGGCCTGGTGGAGTAGGTGCCAGGCCTACATTTCAGTGCTAGTTGGTCTGCGAAGTACAAGTAATGTGCTGGAGGTGTTGAGGTGTCAGGGAAGGTTCCCCCTGCTGGTGTTACTGCCTGGTATTTGGCGTGCAGTACTGTGGCCCACCACCAGGTGTCTCCCGACAGTCTTGGACTGTCGGGGGAGTTCTTCCCTGGTGGTGCTATGTTATCCTTGGGCTGCAGTACTGGCGTCCACCAGCGGGGGATTCTTGGCAGTGTGGTGCATACAGCCCTTCCTGCGTTCAGGTGTAACCTGAACGTAATTAACAGGCTTATATATACCCAGCGTGTGCAATCAGTCCTCGCCCTGGTATCGGTCTACTTACCCTGATCTTGAGCTTGTATTTGACCCTGATTTCTGGACCTGATCCTGATCCCGATCCTTGATCCCTGCCTGGACTTGTCCTCCCTGTGTCCTGATTCCTGTCCCCATCCTTACCCATCTACTGACCTCCCATGTGTATGACCTCGGCTTGGCTCGTTTATGAATACGGTATTCCCATTTATTTGTACATACTGTTTGTCGTTTTATTGTGCACTGGTGGTTCACACATTTGTAAATAAACACCTTTTATTTCACTACTCACCTTGTTTGGTTCCTCTGTGCGGTCACACAGTCTGATCTACCAGCATTCCTGACAGTATACCAGGGCCATCCCTTGATCAGACGTGATTGCTTTGAGGAACCATACTGGTGTTGTGAGTTTTTTGAAAATGGATTTCAATGAAATCATTTACTTTTCTCAGGTTCTGGAGGGGTGGACTAGTGACCAGCTGATGGAAACTATCCAATCAGCTCATTCCTGGGTGGATCAGGGTTGCATAACTTTCAATGATGTTCAGGCATTAATCCGGTTGTGTGTAAAGCCAGCCCTGTCATTTATTCCTGATGGCAGTGACGATTTCTTTCCCCCCTTCAGTCATGACCAAGTTGAATCCCTGGTGTGGTTATTAGAGGATGATCCGACGTCTTTTGATGAGCATTATTCCTCTTGTCCCCAGCAAAAGTTGTCTGAATGCATTTGTTCAGTGCAGGCTCTGATTAGACAAGGTGTGTGTAAGCCTAGGTTCACACTGCTGCGAATTCAAAATCGCGGTAAAATGCGCGATTTTACCGCGATTTCGCGGCCGCGATTTGCCGCGATTTCGGCCGCAATTTAATGTAAATCGCGGCCCGAAATCGCAAAAAGTAGTACAGGAACTACTTTTTGAAATCGCAGATGCGGCGTCGCACTGATTAGGACAGTGCCATTGCCGACAATTGCCGCCGATTTGAGATGCGATTTGACATGTCAAATCGCATCTCAAATCGTTCCAAATCGTACCCAGTGTGAACCAGGGCTGAACCTGCTTTTGTTCAGCCTGTGCTGCAGGCATGGTCAGATCTCCTGATTTCTGCCAAACCACTACATTCCAGCCCTGCCATTAACCACCTGCCTTCCCAAGGATCCATCTGTCCATCACCTATGGCAACCCCAGCCCAGAAAATTCCGCATCCTACCAAATATTACTACCCAGTTTCTACTAATTGTACCTATCCTGCCTTTAATCCACCTGTTTCCAGCCCTGCCATTAACCACTCACCTTCCCAAAGATCCATCTGTCCATCACCAATGGCAACCCCAGTCGAAGCTCAGTATACACTGCTTCCCACCAGATACCAATATCCAGTCTCTGCTCCCTGTACCTATCCTGCATACAACCCACCTGTCTCTTCTCAGCCGCCTACTAACCCACAAAAACTTCCTCCAGCTACTGTTCCCTCTACTCTGCCATATCCCAATCCTCCTTTCCAGTCCGCTGCACCCCTTACCTACAGAGCTTCTGTGGCTAAGCCCAAGAAAAAACTAAAGTTTTTCCCAACCAAGATGATCCTGCCAGTAACCCAACCTGTCTCCACACCAACCAACCTGCTCCAGTCTGCTTGCATGCCAGCTGAACCTGATTCTGCCAAACCTCTACCTGCTATGCGGCCAGTTTGCCAGCCTGATCCTGTATGCCAGCCTGAAGTTCCTGTGCCAGTTTGCCAGCCTGAAGTTGCTGTGCCAGTTTGCCAGCCTGAAGTTGCTGTGCCAGTTTGCCAGCCTGAAGTTGCTGTGCCAGTTTGCCAGCCTGAAGTTGCTGTGCCAGTGCCATCTGCCCTGCCTGTTTCAGTGCCATCTGCCCTGCCTGTTTCAGTGCCATCTGCCCTGCCTGTTTTAGTGCCATTTGCCCTGCCTGTTTCAGTGCCATCCGCCCTGCCTGTGAAGTTCCTGTCCGCTGCCCAGTCTGAGGTGTCCCTGCCCGCTGCCCAGCCCGACGACCCGGAGTTTGCTGCCCAGCTCGACGACCCGGAGCCTGCTGCCCAGCTCGACGACCCGGAGCCTGCTGCCCAGCTCGACGACCCGGAGTTTGCTGCCCAGCTCGACGACCCGGAGTTTGCTGCCCAGCTCGAAGACCTGGAGTTTGCTGCCCAGCTCGACGACCCGGAGTCTGCTGCCCAGCTTGATTTGCCCCTATCTGCATCCCAGCTTGATGTACTTTTTGCCCAACCTAAGATTTCTGTACCCGCTGCCCAGCTTGAGCTGCACTTTGCCCTGTTAAAAGTCATGGACTTTCATCCGGCCCAACCTGATGTGACTTTATCTGCTGCCCAGCTTGACACCACGGACTTCCCCCAGCAACATCTAATTGGAGCGTCCGGAGGCCGCTCCTTTGGGGGGGGTACTGTCAGGGAAGGTTCCCCCTGCTGGTGTTACTGCCTGGTATTTGGCGTGCAGTACTGTGGCCCACCACCAGGTGTCTCCCGACAGTCTTGGACTGTCGGGGGAGTTCTTCCCTGGTGGTGCTATGTTATCCTTGGGCTGCAGTACTGGCGTCCACCAGCGGGGGATTCTTGGCAGTGTGGTGCATACAGCCCTTCCTGCGTTCAGGTGTAACCTGAACGTAATTAACAGGCTTATATATACCCGGCGTGTGCAATCAGTCCTCGCCCTGGTATCGGTCTACTTACCCTGATCTTGAGCTTGTATTTGACCCTGATTTCTGGACCTGATCCCTGGACCTGATCCTGATCCTTGATCCCTGCCTGGACTTGTCCTCCCTGTGTCCTGATTCCTGTCCCCATCCTTACCCATCTACTGACCTCCCATGTGTATGACCTCGGCTTGGCTCGTTTATGAATACGGTATTCCCCTTTATTTGTACATACTGTTTGTCGTTTTATTGTGCACTGGTGGTTCACACATTTGTAAATAAACACCTTTTATTTCACTACTCACCTTGTTTGGTTCCTCTGTGCGGTCACACAGTCTGATCTACCAGCATTCCTGACATGAGGAGAGATAGTCAGCAAGCAGGTGATGTGCTGGAGAGAAGGTGAGGTGTACATACACTGAGGTGCATATACGTTGAGTCCTGTGTATGTTATGTTTTGATCAAGTGGGCATCTCATACTCCCTTACCCTATCCCCTACGGGGATACCGCTACATACATATCTGGGAATATCACGTGAGAGAGTTGATGCCTTTATCCACAACGACTTGTAAATGAGAGAGCTTGCAGCAAGGTGGGTCCCAAAACAACTGAACAAAAGAGGAAACGTGTGGAGACATCGTGGCTGTTTTGGAACATTTTGCAATAAATGAGTCAGATTTCCTGGACAAACTTGTAACTGGTGATGAGACATGTATCTACTATTATGATCCTGAGACATGGGAATAGTCTAAGGAATGGAAGCACAGTGGTTCCCCCAGGCCAAAGAAGTTCTGTGTGCAAAGATCAGTGCCGAAGCAAATGGCAACAGTTTTTTGGGATAAGAAGGGAATTCTGCTGGTGGACTACCTCCAAAAGGGTTCAACCATCATTGCAACATATTGCTGTGCTTTATTGATGAAGTTGAGGCAAAATATCAAGGAAAAATGTTGAGGATATCTCTCCAAAGTTGTCATCCTGTTGCATGACGACGCCTCGTCACACACTGCAGGTGAATCAACGGCAAAACTGACCTTCTTAGGCTTTCAAGTGATGCCCCATCCACCCTATTTGCTTTTTGCTTGAACTGGCTCCTTCTGACTATTATGTGTTCCCCAATTTAAAACAACATCTAAAGGGACAACGATTTGGGAGTGTTGCGGAGGCAACTAGTGCTGCACGAGTGTTTACATGAGCAGTCAGAAGAATTTTATTTGCAGGGACTTAAAAAGCTGCAGGACAAATGTTGCAAGTGTATTGACTTCCTGGGGGAATATGTCGAATAGTGTGGCAGTTACTGCTTCCTATCTCATTTTTTTTTGGGTAAGGCTCAATACTTATCAGCACCCCCTCACATTAATGGGTTGCAAGTAGGGTTGGCTGCTGAATAGAAAAACAGCTGGTAAAAGGTGCTGCAACATATCTTTATATGAATTCCTCTGCAACCTGGGTTCCCTGGTCCTGGGCTGCAGTTTAACCACTTCCCTAATGCCCATAGTCATATGACGTCCACAGATGGGATCTCCCATCCTGGGTGGACGTCCTGGGCTTCCCAGCTGTCTAGGGGGCACGCACGCCCATGGCATCGCGTAGGACCTGGTGCACGTGGCCGATGTCCACTGGGCACCCGCGATTGCTCGCAATCACAGCAGGACTGAAGTGGTTAAACACTTTTTGGTAGTGTTAATATAAACCTCAAAGTAAAACCTAGTTTGGGGTATAGTGAGGGGT
This sequence comes from Rana temporaria, assembly GCF_905171775.1. Lineage (NCBI taxonomy): Eukaryota > Metazoa > Chordata > Amphibia > Anura > Ranidae > Rana > Rana temporaria. Next base: position 55,883,932 of record NC_053494.1, on the reverse strand, counting down.
TGGTAACCCAGAAGTAATAATAATGGTGGCACAGCAACAGAGACTCCTAACCATTCTTCATAAGGCAAATAAAAGTGCTGTTAGCAATGCTGGTGTCCATGTTGAATAAATTGTTACTTTCTGTCCAGTTGTCATAGATTCTAAATTCACAAGCTGGTCACACCCTTTTCAGCATGTTCCTTTCGGGAAATGGAGCAACAGAAATGTGATGGGGACAGGAAAAGTATTTAACATTACCAGAAAGTGTCAAAACTTGCTGGCTAGAGCAGCCTTGGTTAAAGACTACAGAAGAATACAAGTAACATTATGTCCAGGCCACGTTTCCGCTTAAATTGTAATGCAGGAGCCCATTAGTACCATTGAGATGTTTTAAAATGCATTAAACATAGGTTTGGTGTACATGATGAGCAACTCAGGATGTCTTTTTACATCATCTACCTTGAGTTCCTCTCAACACTTCTCCAAGGTGTTACAATATTTCCATTAGCCTTCTTCAACATCAGGAATCATGAGTAGCTTCCAGAATTAGGGTGGTTGAGCGACTATAGCAAATGATTGCTTCAGATTGGCATCTCACCATTGTCTGGATTCTGGAGCCCCAACTGTATCCCTGTTAAAGTCAGCTTGTATGGAGTATACCATTATCTTTTTATGCCCTCATCCCTTCATTCCATATATAAGGACTGATCTCTATATCAGGGGTGCCCAACCAGTGGCCCGCGGAACCCTCTGATGTGGCCTGTGACCTCCTGCTCTGGGATGGAATAAAATGGAATAGAATACTGTTATTAAAGGTAAGATTATTACTAAAATCACAGTGTATATATGGGCATATCTGTTCTACAGTGGTTACTGGGCAGCTTTCATACTAAACCACAGGTGCAGAGAAGTGCACCTTGGGGTTGCACATTGGGGTTACCTGTACAGAGCCATAGACTGTTATTACCTGCGAGTTTAGTGTGCTGAGAGTAGAGCGGGCTCTATAGAGCTGAGTGGGCTGCCATCCACCCGCTCTGCTTATTGTGGCTCGCGACCGGTTACCAAGTCGCTCAAGAGGCCCTTGCTCTTCAAAAGGTTGGGCACCCCTGCTCTATATCTTGGTACTCTCGCTCTTTCCCAATTTATTAGGAGCTGACCCTCATGCACTTACACCAGTTTTCAGGCTTTCCATTATTTTGCACAGGTGAATTGATCAGGTTCACTGCCTTAGTAATTACCCCAGCCATTTCATCTGAGGGAAATCCTGAAAACATGACCTCAACTCCGCCTTGAGGACGGGAGTTGGGAAACACTGACTCAGGCCTCGTACACACGACCGAGAATCTCGTTGTAAAAGAAACGTTGTTTTCCTCGATGAGGTTCTTGTCAGGCTTGACGAGAATCTTGTCAAGCTTTCTTTGCATACACACTGTCAAGACAAAATCTTGTCGTTCTTAAACGCAGTGACGTACAACGGCACTATAAAGGGGAAGTTCGATTCCACTGGCGCCACCCTTGGGGCTGCTTTTGCTAATCTCGTGTTACTGCGTGTTAGTAAAAGTTTGGAGAGAGACGATTTGCGCTTTTCAGTCTGTTACAGCATGATGAATGTGCTATCTCCATTACGAACGCTACTTTTACCAAAGGTGCGCTCCCGTCTCATACTTTATTCTGAGCAAGCGCGGGTTAATAAGCATACACACGAACGTGTTTCTCGTTGTAAACCAGCCTGACGAGAAACACGACGAGGAAATTGAGACTCCCGACGAGAAAAAAGAGAGCATGTTCTCTTTTTTTCTCGCCGAGACCCACAACAGTTTTCTCGACGAAAAACATACACATGACCGTTTTTCTCGGAAAAAAATGCTCTGCCAGCATTTTTCTTGATGGATTTTGCAGAGGAAAACAGTCGTGTGTACGAGGCCTCACACAAATATCACACACAGGCCCACAAATTCCTAGCTCTGGTGCATTCTGGGGTTCATCTAACCCTGCCCCTTGTGGGAGTGTTTGTAACACTTTTGATACATCATGCCCTTACAGCAAAAGTGGCTTACATCTTCCACATACTGTAATGCAAAATTGTGTTACCTATGTCTATGAGAACTCGGCATGTTCATTTTACTTATCACTCTATAAGACATTTCCTTGAACAAAGTCATACCTGATTAGCAATAATAATTGTTAGGTCCCATGTACTATAAGACCTTCCTATTAGCTACTATACAAATCATTCTGGATGAGCTAATGTAACAGCTCAATGATCTTATTGGTAACAGGAAAGGATTCCTGCTACAAGGACTGCATCCAAATTACAAGAAAGACAGTCTATGTCTGAAATGTCTTACTTTATATTTGCACATATATCCTGAAGATAAAATAAAAAGAGAAGGGCACTCTCTTTCTTGTCGTACTGGAGGCTTTCTGCACCCATTAACACCCACTAGTAGTATGCTACACCTCCCTGTCTGTTCTTTCCTTTAGTACCTTCACCAGCTCTCTTTTGAAAAAGGGCACCTCCAGTACTGAAGGCTTCCTAAGCAAAATCAGCTTTATGCCTTAATGCCCATCATGCACCATCTTTCTTTTTGCTCTCGTCTCTAGTGTAGGGTGACAAGACATCCCTGGTTTCCGGGGACAGTCCCCTGATTGAGGACACTGTCTCTGAAGCCAGTTTGTCCCCAGATTTGTCCCCATATTGCAGTAGCATGAAGGGGGACATCTGGTACTCTCGCCCTGGATGCAACATTTGGGGGGCACAAAATCATTACTGTGCCCCCCCAAGTGTGCTGTGTTGCCCCCCCACCCAGGAACTCCTGTAGTCCAGCCTGTCCCCCTGATCCCTCTGGTGCGGGCAGCCCGTGTGTGTGAGAGAAAAACAGAGGGAAGGGGCGGTGCAGAGAGTACGGCGACTATTGGAAAAGCTCTTGGCAGGGGATACTGAGAAGCGGCTGGGTGTCGGGAACAGTACCTGGTGCTGGGGAGGGCCCTGCTCTGATAGATTTTCATGGAGGCCATGGAGAGGTGAGCAAAATCAACCTATCTACACTGTTCATGTGGGGGGGGGGGGGGGTGTAGTGCAGGAATCAGGTAGGTTAGTGTAGTGGTCAGTGTAGGAGTAAGGTAGGTCAGTGTAGGGATAAGGTAGGTCTGTGTAGTGGTCAGGTAGGTCCGTGTAGGAATCAAGTTGGTCAGTACTACTGTACTAGTGGAAGGGACTAAAAGTCTGGTGGGGGGTGCAAATTTCTTGCCTTGTCCCGGGCGCTGACAATCCACGCTACACCACTGACTGCATATATAATTTGAGGAAAATATGTGTATAAAATAGTTAACCATTTGACACTAAAAAAAATATGTCCCCGGATTTCATTTGAAAAATCTGGTCACCTTACTCTACTTACACCCCCTTTTTTGTTTTATCATCCAGGGCCCTCACCAGAATACTGCATGCTCATGTGCACATGATCGTGATACGAACAGCACTCACAAAGGGCAAGTGTTATGTTTAAAGCACATTTGTACACAGTAGGGGAAGAAGTACATTTAGCAGCCCCACTGCAAGGCGTGACTTTTAATTGTCCTGGATTTTACATGAATATAAGTACTGTAATAATATAGGGCTTTGGAAATACGCAGGCCAGCAATACATCTTTGGTGTGCCAACATTGCTGTATTATTGTAGAATATATGTTGAATACCAGATGGCCATATTCATTATTATAAACGGAATGCAGTTTTTATGCCCCTGTAAACAAGTGTGACTGCTTTAACATGCTCATATGTGACATACAGAACATTAACTTTCAGAGGTTTAGGTTTGACTCTCTTCTATTGGCAATTATTTGGCATCACTTGAGTTATTAAATGTAAAAATGCATGAATTCGATCCAAATAACTAGGATTATAGTGGCAGAAAAAGAATAGTCCCTTCAACCCAGGATATCCTATGCAAAATGCTCATGCTTAAATTCGGGATTTCCAGTCAGCACCACCATTTAATATAAGAAGGGCTTTCTCTTTATTCTTAAGACATTTGGGGGGGGGGGGGTGACTGAAATGTGGCAGACAAGGTGTACATACATTCAGGCCCAGATTTGCCATAGGGTGCACCGTGGCTGCATGTCCTGACAGTACCGTAACGAGAGGGGGGGGGGGGCAATTGAATTAGCATTGGTTAGGAGTAGTGTTGCTCACGAATATTCGCATTGCGAATATTCGACTCGAATATAGCATATTCGAGAAATCGCGCTATATTTCGAAATTCGCGGTGAATATTCGCAATTCCGAATATTCGATTTTTTACAATTTTTTTTTTAAAACAGATCACATCCTAGATATCTCCATCGACGTCTAAAAGCATTGCTGGTATCATTAGAGACCCTGGGCCGAGTAGCTGAAGCGTTCATTGAATTTTCCAGAAAGATCGCAATGCGATTATTCGGCAAACGCAATATCGCGCGATTATTTTCCTCGCCCCGATCTTCCGCATCAGAGCGATTTTTACAGTTTCATTTTTAAAACAGATCACATCCTAGTGATCTCCATAGACGTCTAAAAGCATTGCTGGTATGATTAGAGACCTTGGGCTGAGTAGCTGAAGCGATCATTTTATATTGCCGAATATTCGCAATGCGAATATTCGGCAATAGGAATATTGCGCGATTATTTGCTCCGCCCTTTTGCATCAGAGCCAATCAGAGTTCTCCTTCCACACTCGTCAGAGGTTAGCAACCAATAGGAACCTGCCTGCATGGACATTATATAAGCTCACTCCCAGCACCATTTCATTGCAGATTCAGAAGCTGGCTAGAGAGTGTGGAGGCTGTTTCTGTGTTCCTGTTTTCCTGTGTCTTTGTTCCTGATTGATTTAGATCATCACCAGCATTGCTATTTAGTGATTCCAGTGGATCTTTTCCAGTATATCAACTGCTTTTTTCAAAGCAATAGACCCAAGAGCTTTTTTCAAAGCTACGTTTTGTGCTGTTTTGTTCATTTGTGTTACTGTTTGATCCTGCAATCCTCGCTGTTCAGTGATATTTGCTAGAGATTTCAGAACACATTTTGCTGAGCTTTCTAAAAGAGCTTTTCTAAAAGCTAAGTTTTGTTCATCTTGTGTTACTGTTAGATCTTGCAGGTTCGCTGTTCAGTGATATTTGCTAGGCATCTCAGTTCACATTTTGTTTAGTTTTTCCTAAAGAGCTTTTCTAAAAGCTAAGTTTTGTGTTCAGTTTAGTTAAATTTTGTGTAGTAAGTGTACACACTGTTAGTGTACATTTATTTCATCTAGCTTAGCTTAGTGTGTGTTTAGTGTCTGTGTTTTGTGTTTAAAAAAAAAAAAAAAAAAAGTTAGTGTTTGTTTAGTGCTTTTTTTTTTTCTTTAATTTTGTAGTCCTTGTCTGGTGTACTACTTTTCTTATAGTTTAGTAGCTGTCTGTGTACGTCTTTGTCTGCGTGCCTGTCTTGTAAAAAATACACAAAAACCCATTTTGTTCACATTTCCCCCCCCCAATAAAGTTTACCCCCCCCACACACATATCAGCAATAATGAGCGGCATCCGTGGCCGTGGCAGCAGGGGTAGGGGAGTTACTCCCAGTGCTGGATCGCTGCCAGCACGGGGTACCTCTCGTGCCCCTACTAGTGTTAGAGGATCGGGTGCAAGGGGAGTACGCCTGATCCGGGAGTTCTTCCCATCGGGCAGCCGCCCGATATTGCCATCTCAGGCTGAAGTAGTGGTGGACTACATGGGGCACAGCAGTGCCACTGAGTCGTCGGTCCCGACTCACAGTAGTACCACCATTACTCCGGTGCCTGTACTACCCCCCCCAGCCCCCAAGAGTCCAGCATCTTACTGTTCGACAGCGACAGTGATAGGGATATCTTGGGGGAGGCCATGCATCAGGCAGACCTCCAGCTCTGTCCTGATGGTCAGGACCTTTTTGAAGGGATGGATGAGGAGGATGGGATACCTGCTGGCAGTATCCCAGAGACATCCCTTCAAACTGGTGCTGCTGTTTTGGTGCAGGAAACAGCAGCACCTAGTCAGACCCAGGCGTGGGTGAGGGGACAGCGGAGCCAGGCTAGAGGCTCCATGTCAGTTGGTTCCCTCAGACCAACACATTTCAGCCCTTGGTCTGACATCTCTGGGGGCGAAGAGGGTGACCCATCATGGTTGCCATCTGACGCGTCGGCTCACTACGTCAGTGACGACGGGGAAGGTAGGCACCCTGGTGAAACGGTGCGCCAGGTCACCACCAGGGAGACCATCGTCAGGGTCTCCACTGGTGATGGCAGCAGGAGGTGTCAGGAGGAGGAGCAGCAGCAGCAGCAGCAGCAGCGGCAGGCAGCTCCACCTGTGCGCACCGAGTCCCAGCAGGTGCAAGTAAGCGTCACCCCATCTGACAGGAGGGCGGTGCTGAAGTCACCTGTCTGGAATTACTTTACCCTGGTGGCAGACAACCCTACCGTGGCCATCTGCCGGATTTGTAAAGTGAGGGTGAAGAGAGGGAAGTGTTTGGCTCGGGTGGGTACCACAGCCCTGAACCAGCACCTGAGGATAAACCACTGGGCGGTGTATGACGAGATGAAGCGTGGTGGTGGTAGCAGCGCCACCACCACAAGTGAGCAGGGTACAGCAGCCCCTGCCACATCTTCATCTCTTTCCAGCAGGTCATGCCCCCCCGCTCCCTCTAGTAGAGGTACTGGTACCGGCAGCCAGACCTCTACTTCCACAGCACCCTCCGCGTCTGTGTCCCGCACTGCCGTCCGGCGCCAGGCGTCGATTTCAGACGCCTTTGACCGCACCACTCCCTTCCCCCCTGGAGACCGACATGTGCGTTCCCTCAATGGGCTCCTGGCAAGGGTTATTGCCCAACATCTGCTGCCCTTCAACATAGTTGACAGCAACCCCTTCAGGCAGATGTTGGAGCAGGCCCAACCCCAATGGCGTGTCCCCAGCCGCCATTTCTTTGCCAGGACTGGTGTCCCTGCCCTACACCAGCACATTGTGCAGAATGTAACCCTGTCGCTGGATCACGCTGTCAGCGACAGGGTTCATCTGACAATGGATGGCTGGACCAGCAGGCATGGGCAGGGGCGCTACATCAGCTTCACGGCCCATTGGGTTTCCCTCCGAGGCGTCGGTGAGGGATCGGCGGCAACCGATCTTGTGGTGCCGCCCCGGGGTGTCCAGGGGAGAACTGCTGGTCTCCCTCAAGCCACTGTCTCCGCAGCTGCTGAGCCTCCCAGCAAGCGCCCCCGTAGCTACTCAAGTGTGGGGCACGTGCGCTGTCAGGCCGTGCTCCAGCTTGTTAGTTTAGGGGACCGGAGACACACTGGAGAAGAAGTGCTGAAAGCACTTCAGGCTCAGGTCCAGAAGTGGCTGACACCCCGAAGGCTCCAGGCAGGTATGGTTGTCTGCGATAACGGCAGCAACCTACTCGCCGCCCTTAGTGCTGGCAGTCTGACCCACGTGCCCTGTCTGGCACATGTCCTCAACCTGGTGGTGCAGAAGTTCCTGCGCACTTATCCAGGGTTGAGTGACATTGTGGCAAAGGCGCGTAGGATTGCCAGCCACTTCAGGCGCTCCCCAACCGCTACCGCGTCCCTGTCCAAGTTGCAGCGGGAGTACAATCTGCCCCTTCACAGGCTGATTGTGGACAGTGTGACGCGGTGGAACTCCACCCTCCACATGCTGAAGAGGTTGTGGGAGCAGCAAAGGGCGGTGAGGGAGTACCTGATGGAACTAGGCACTGAGAGGACTTCACCACAACTCCCTTTCATCGCCTGTGCGGAGTGGGGGCAGATAAACCAGGTCTGCCAAGTGTTGTCCTCCTTCGAGCAGGCGACCAAGATAGTCAGCAGTGAGCAAATCGGCCTCAATAGCGTGCTGCCAATAGTGTTCATGCTGGAGAGGACACTAGATCGCCTGCTCGAGGCTGGGGAGAGTGCCTTGGTGGAGCAGGAGGAGTCAGCAATGCTCCACCGAGACCAGGGCCAGGACGAGGAGGAGGAGGAGGAGGATGATGATGAAGAGGAGGAGGAGGTGGTTGCTGGTGTCGTCCCGGAGTCAGGGCCTGGTCAGGAGGGAGAGCCGGTGTTGGGGGCACCGATAGTCCGGGGGTTGGGCATGTCTGAGTTTGACCAGCAGCGCCTCAGGGATGAAGAGTCGCACCTCATTCACCTGGCCAGCATTGAGGAGTCACAGCGGGCTGTGCTCTTCCCCATGGCTGCCCACATGCTGAGATGCCTCAGGAGGGACCCCCGGGTTAAGACCATCAAGACGAGGGATGATTTCTGGATGGCCACCCTTTTGGATCCCAGGTGCAAGGGGAAACTGGAGCAGTTCATCCCAGCCAGCCGGAGGCAGCACCGGATGGAGGAACTGCAGGCAGGCATTGTCAGACGGTTGGAGCAGGCAACTCCCCGGCCTCCAGTTGTCCCCCCTCATCTCACCCAGCAGGTGGCTGCACCCAGCTGCAGCCGAGCAGGGGACCTAATGGAAGAGATGAGGATGTTCTTCCAAACCGAGCGACCCAGTACCAGCACCAGCAGCAGCAGCAGTCACCACCAGCGGCTGGCCCACATGGTGGCAGACTACATGGCGTCCGTCGGTGCTTCTGACAGTATGAGCACCGACGACCCCATGGAGTACTGGGTTGCCAGATTGGACACCTGCCGCGAGCTCGCTCAGTATGCGCTGGAGTTATTGTCTTGCCCCCCCTCCAGCGTACTATCTGAGCGGACATTCAGCGCGGCAGGTGGGGTGGTCACGGACAAGAGGACCCGTCTGTCCACAGACTCCGTGGACAGACTCACATTCATAAAGATGAATGAGTCCTGGATCGGCGGTGACTTTCTGGCACCCGTCGTCGGTTCAGGGCGCTGAAGGGTCCCTTGTCATGCATTCCCTGATAAAGCCCCGGACCTGATGTATTTACAGTGCTGAATATAACTATTTTAACATCAGAGAAAATCAATGTTAATATTTGGTACAGTAGGCTTTCTTTGCAATTACAGCGGTCAAACCTTTCTTGTAGTTTTACACCAGCTTTGCACACACTGGAGGAGGGATTTTGGCCCACTCCTCCACACAGATCTTCTCTACATCAGTCATGTTTCTGGGCTCTCGCTGAGAAACACGGAGTTTGAGCTCCCTCCAAAGATTCTCTATTGGGTTTAGGTCTGGAGACTGGCTAGGCCACGCCAGAACCTTGATATGCTCCTTACAGAGCCAATCCTTGGTTATCCTGGCTGTGTGCTTTGGGTCATTGTCATGTTGGAAGACCCAGCCTCGACCCATCTTCAAAGCTCTAACTCAGGGAAGGAGGTTGTTGCCCAAAATCTCGCAATACATGGCCACGGTCATCCTCTCCTTAATACAGTGCAGTCACCCTGTCCCATGTGCAGAAAAACACCACCAAAGCATGATGCTACCACCCCCATGCTTCACATTAGGGATGGCATTCTTGGCATGGTACTCATCATTATTCTTCCTCCGAACACGGTTAGTGAAATTATGATCAAAAAGTTATATTATAGTCTCATCTGACCACATGATTTTCTCCCATGACTCCTCTGGATCAGTCAAGACACCTATGTCAGCAGTTATTTCACACCCTATATACTCTTATTAATACTGCTGTTCATCATGGCACCTCCTGCCCATGTGATATGACTCTGTATCAACTACTACTGTTAATACTACTACTGCTGCTTCTGCTGCTGCTGCTGCCCAGTCAAGACACCTATGTCAGCAGTTATTTGACACTCTATATACTCCTATTCCTACTGCTGTTCATCATGGCACCTCCTGCCCATGTGATATGACTCTGTATCAACTACTACTGTTAATACTACTACTGCTGCTTCTGCTGCTGCTGCTGCCCAGTCAAGACACCTATGTCAGCAGTTATTTGACACTCTATATACTCCTATTCCTACTGCTGTTCATCATGGCACCTCCTGCCCATGTGATATGACTCTGTATCAACTACTACTGTTAATACTACTACTGCTGCTTCTGCTGCTGCTGCTGCCCAGTCAAGACACCTATGTCAGCAGTTATTTGACACTCTATATACTCCTATTCCTACTGCTGTTCATCATGGCACCTCCTGCCCATGTGATATGACTCTGTATCAACTACTACTGTTAATACTACTACTGCTGCTTCTGCTGCCCAGTCAAGACACCTATGTCAGCAGTTATTTGACACTCTATATACTCCTATTCCTACTGCTGTTCATCATGGCACCTCCTGCCCATGTGATATGACTCTGTATCAACTACTACTGTTAATACTACTACTGCTGCTTCTGCTGCTGCTGCTGCCCAGTCAAGACACCTATGTCAGCAGTTATTTGACACTCTATATACTCCTATTCCTACTGCTGTTCATCATGGCACCTCCTGCCCATGTGATATGACTCTGTATCAACTACTACTGTTAATACTACTACTGCTGCTTCTGCTGCTGCTGCTGCCCAGTCAAGACACCTATGTCAGCAGTTATTTGACACTCTATATACTCCTATTCCTACTGCTGTTCATCATGGCACCTCCTGCCCATGTGATATGACTCTGTATCAACTACTACTGTTAATACTACTACTGCTGCTTCTGCTGCCCAGTCAAGACACCTATGTCAGCAGTTATTTGACACTCTATATACTCCTATTCCTACTGCTGTTCATCATGGCACCTCCTGCCCATGTGATATGACTCTGTATCAACTACTACTGTTAATACTACTACTGCTGCTTCTGCTGCTGCTGCTGCCCAGTCAAGACACCTATGTCAGCAGTTATTTGACACTCTATATACTCCTATTCCTACTGCTGTTCATCATGGCACCTCCTGCCCATGTGATATGACTCTGTATCAACTACTACTGTTAATACTACTACTGCTGCTTCTGCTGCTGCTGCTGCCCAGTCAAGACACCTATGTCAGCAGTTATTTGACACTCTATATACTCCTATTCCTACTGCTGTTCATCATGGCACCTCCTGCCCATGTGATATGACTCTGTATCAACTACTACTGTTAATACTACTACTGCTGCTTCTGCTGCCCAGTCAAGACACCTATGTCAGCAGTTATTTCACACCCTATATACTCTTATTAATACTGCTGTTCATCATGGCACCTCCTGCCCATGTGATATGACTCTGTATCAACTACTACTGTTAATACTACTACTGCTGCTTCTGCTGCTGCTGCTGCCCAGTCAAGACACCTATGTCAGCAGTTATTTGACACTCTATATACTCCTATTCCTACTGCTGTTCATCATGGCACCTCCTGCCCATGTGATATGACTCTGTATCAACTACTACTGTTAATACTACTACTGCTGCTTCTGCTGCCCAGTCAAGACACCTATGTCAGCAGTTATTTCACACCCTATATACTCTTATTAATACTGCTGTTCATCATGGCACCTCCTGCCCAAGTGATATGACTCTGTATCAACTACTACTGTTAATACTACTACTGCTGCTTCTGCTGCCCAGTCAAGACACCTATGTCAGCAGTTATTTCACACCCTATATACTCTTATTAATACTGCTGTTCATCATGGCACCTCCTGCCCAAGTGATATGACTTTGTGTCAACTACTACTGTTAATACTACTACTGCTGCTTCTGCTGCCCAGTCAAGACACCTATGTCAGCAGTTATTTCACACCCTATATACTCTTATTAATACTGCTGTTCATCATGGCACCTCCTGCCCAAGTGATATGACTCTGTATCAACTACTACTGTTAATACTACTACTGCTGCTTCTGCTGCTGCTGCTGCCCAGTCAAGACACCTATGTCAGCAGTTATTTGACACTCTATATACTCCTATTCCTACTGCTGTTCATCATGGCACCTCCTGCCCATGTGATATGACTCTGTATCAACTACTACTGTTAATACTACTACTGCTGCTTCTGCTGCCCAGTCAAGACACCTATGTCAGCAGTTATTTCACACCCTATATACTCTTATTAATACTGCTGTTCATCATGGCACCTCCTGCCCAAGTGATATGACTCTGTATCAACTACTACTGTTAATACTACTACTGCTGCTTCTGCTGCTGCTGCTGCCCAGTCAAGACACCTATGTCAGCAGTTATTTGACACTCTATATACTCCTATTCCTACTGCTGTTCATCATGGCACCTCCTGCCCATGTGATATGACTCTGTATCAACTACTACTGTTAATACTACTACTGCTGCTTCTGCTGCTGCTGCCCAGTCAAGACACCTATGTCAGCAGTTATTTGACACTCTATATACTCCTATTCCTACTGCTGTTCATCATGGCACCTCCTGCCCATGTGATATGACTCTGTATCAACTACTACTGTTAATACTACTACTGCTGCTTCTGCTGCCCAGTCAAGACACCTATGTCAGCAGTTATTTCACACCCTATATACTCTTATTAATACTGCTGTTCATCATGGCACCTCCTGCCCATGTGATATGACTCTGTATCAACTACTACTGCTAATACTACTACTGCTGCTTCTGCTGCCCAGTCAAGACACCTATGTCAGCAATTATTTCACACCCTATATACTCTTATTAAGACTGCTGTTCATCATGGCACCTCTTGCCCGAGTGATTTGACACTGTATTGTCAATGTCTACTACTACTATTACAGCTCAGTCAAGACACCTGTGTCCCAATTTTTTGGTACACTATTGACTACTATGACCACTACTGATGCTGTAAAGTATTCCCCAAGTGTTTTTATGCTATGTATTACTATTACCACTACTGCTTGTAAATCATGCCTGTGTGATACTTAGTGGGAATGCTTTAATAAGCATTCCCAGTATGGATACCCGTAAATGTATTAATCTTAATTAGTGTGAATGCTTTAATAAACATTTCCAGTATTGATATACGTAAATTTAGTAATCTTATTATTCCTTACGTTTTTTGGTTCTGCGTAACTTCGGCATACTTTCAGCTATTGAGACCATTCAACTGTAAAAATGTTCGTCTCGTTCAGCTAATGATGGGACTTCTTCAAGTTTTTTTCTACTTTTTACACTTTTATAAATTTTAAGCTTTTAGACCCTTTTTTTTAACATTGAAGTCAAAGAGAACATCCTTTTCCCCTTTGAATTCATAATGCCCTGCCAAACGTTTCAGCTACTTCATACTTTCACTTACAGACACTGAAAAAACTTTAAAGCGGTCACAAAATATTTAGCTATCCGGCTATGACTTTTCAGATCGTTATCGTTTACAATTTTTTGGTGAAAACGCAATTTACGTTTTGCGAATTTTTCACAAAAATGCAATAGGTTATAATGTAATCCTATGGAGGGGATTTAGAGTCTGTCATGTGACCTTAACATTGGAGATCTACTTTTCATACACAATTTTTATATCAAAACGTAGCTATGCTTGTCTGGTTTATGGCAATGTGACCAATTCTGCGATACGTATTTTAGTTTTAGTTATTGGAGCAACAGCCAGAAATTATGTCTCATAGACTCTCATGTGAAATTATCTAAAAAATGTTGCTGCAGAACTCACAAAGACGCTCTTTTCTAAATCGCAGACATGGCCACATTTTTAAGTTTATCTACATAAATTTCATATCGATGCGTTTACAAGGGCCGTGTATTTCAAACGGTGTAGTCGTTGTATCAATTGCATGTACGTTTGAGGATTTATTAAGCTTTGTTTGGAGGCTTAAATCATGTATTAGATCTGTGAATTAAAAGCGTTTGTAATGTTATTTCTTTCCATAAATAACTTTCCTGACCTCAGTGCAATATTCCTCCTCACTGACCTGGGGGGGAGGGGAAACCTATTGAGGGGGGAGGGGCGACCAGGAAGTCAGCATACTCTATACTTTGCAGATAGAGAAAGAAGCTGTGTGTCCTAAAGATAGTGTAGTGGTTATGGTGAATGTCTTTGGCAAGGGGCTCACCAATTAAGCTATTCAGCATTCCCACTCGCATTTTCCTCAGGAAATGCATTGTCTAGTTATATTATATTTTAATACTCCTGCTGCTGCCTCCATGCTGAGTAAAGCTTCATGACCTCTCTGGCACAGCGGATCCACCAACAGCCTCCGCTACAAGCTACCAGACCGGATCTAAACAGCAAGTGTAACTATAACAATGAACCTTATGTTAAACCCTGTTTTGCGGCATTTATACTGCAACCATTGGGCTGTCTGCAAGAGCTCATCTGCATTCTCTCTCTTTCTTGCTCTCCCTCTCTCTCTCTTTGTATATATATATATATATTGTTGCTTTTGTTATGTTCATTTTTCAACAGTTTATTTTGTGTTCGTCGTGTCTGTGTCGTGTGCTTTAGTTTGTCCTAGGTTAATGTTAAATAAAATAATAGTATAAAATGTTTTTGCTTATTATGAAGTTAAATGTGTTGATGTTGATTTGTTTGATGTGAAGTTAGATGTGTTGAAAAACCTACAACTCTATCTCAAAAAGAAATGAAACATTTACAAAAAATAAGATTTTTTAATACAAAAATAAATTTAAATATAGCTATCAATGCGTTTCTGAATGCGGTGCAGTTCCGCAATATGACCCGATAGCTGCTGCTCTAGCAGAGCATTTTGTTGGGTGAGGTAGCTCATCTTCCGCTGGTTTTGCAGGATCCTCTGGTGGGTCTTTTCGATGAGTCTGTTCTGCCTCCTCAGATCTCTTGATGCTTTTAGGATATAATAAAAAAAGATTTGGATTTCAAATAACGTTACCAAATAAATAAAATATTTTTTTTTGCTTATTAATCAATCATTATCATGTGTATACACTTGTTATGTGTCTAACACATCCCGGGAGTGCAGAATTATTAGGCAAATGAGTATTTGGACCACATCATCCTCTTTATGCATGTTGTCTTACTCCAAGCTGTATAGGCTCGAAAGCCTACTACAGATTAGGCATATTAGGTAATGTACATCTCTGTAATGAGAAGGTGTGTGGTCTAATGACATCAACACTCTATATCAGGTGTGCATAATTATTAGTCAATTTCCTTTTCTTTGGCAAAATGGCCCAAAAGAAGGATTTGACAGACTCTGAAAAGTCCAAAATAGAGAGATATCTAGCAGAGGGATGCAGCACTCTTAAAGTTGCAAAGCTTCTGAAGCGTGATCATCAAACAAAAGAAGCGTGTGGAAAAACAAAGGTGCAAAATAACTGCCCATGAACTGAGAAAAGTTAAGCGTGCAGCTGCCAAGATGCCACTTGCCACAAGATTGGCCATATTTCAGAGCTGCAACATCACTGGGGTGCCCAAAAGCACAAGGTGTGCAATACCCAGAGACATGGCCAAGGTAAGAAAGGCTGAAAGACGATGACCACTGAACAAGACACACAAGCTGCAACGTCAAGACTGTGCCAATAAATATCTCAAGAAAGATTTTTCTAAGGTTTTATGGACTGCTGAAATGAGAGTGAGTCTTGATGGGCCAGATGGAAGAGCCCGTGGCTGGATTGGTAAAGGGCAGGGAGCTCCAGTCCGACTCAGACGCCAGCAAGGTGGTGGTGGAGTACTGGTTTGGGCTGGTATCATCAAAGATGAGCTTGTGGGGCCTTTTCGGATTGAGGATGGAGTCAAGCTCAACTCCCAGTCCTACTGCCAGATTATGGAAGAGACCTTCTTCAAGCAGTGGTACAGGAAAAAGTCACCATCCTTCAAGAAAAACATGATTTTCATGCAGGACAATGCTCCATCACACGTGTCAAAGTACTCCACAGCGTGGCTGGCAAGAAAGGGTATTAAATAAAAAAAAGTAATGACATGGCCTCCTTGTTCACCTGATCTGAACCCCATTGAGAACCTGTGGTCCATCATCAAATGTGGGATTTACAAGGAGGGAAAACAGTACACCTCTCTGAACAGTGTCTGGGAGGCTGTGGTTACTGCTGCACGCAATGTTGATGGTGAACAGATCAAAACACTGACAGAATCCATGGATGTCAGGCTTTTGAGTGTCCTTGCAAAGAAAGGTGGCTATATTGGTCACTGATTTGTTTTTGTTTTGTTTTTAAATGTCAGAAATGTGTATTTGTGAATGTTGAGATGTTATATTGGTTTCACTGTTAAAAATAAATCATTGAAATGGCTATCTATTTATTTTTTGGTTAAGTTGCCTAATAATTCTGCACAGTAATAGTAGTCACCTGCACACACAGATATCCCCCGAAAATAACTAACACTAAAAACAAACTAAAAACTACTTCCAAAAAAATTCAGCTTTGATATTAATGAGTTTTTGGGGTTCATTGAGAACATGGTTGTTGTTCAATAATAAAATGAATCCTCAAAAAATACAACTTGCCTAATAATTATGCACTACCTGTATACTTCTAGCATCAATACCATATTATGGTTCTACAATCTGACAGGTGCGCTTTATATGTTGTCCATTTTTATATCTACATTTTGTTGTTGAAATGTTATTAATCATTGTGCACATATTTACCTTCCTGAACGAGGCTCACAGGACCGCTCTCTTCCTCCTGCTCTTCTGCTTGAGAAGTTGGGGTGGTGGGGGGGGAAGCTCCTCAGCTTGCTCCTCAACAGGAGCTGGGGTTGGGGAGTGGGAGGGCCCTGGCTGCTCCTCCTCATCCATCTCCTCCTCTGCCGCATCCTCCTCTGCCGCATCCTCCTCCTCCTCCTCATCGGCCTGGCGCCTTCTGCGCTTGGCGCGCACAACTGGCATTGGAGCTCCTATAATAACACAATGTTCATATATTATAAAAATGTTTTCTAATGACGTATGCAAATTCTGTGTACTCTGCTGTATTGTATATGAATACAAATTGATTTATATAGACAGTTAACCAATGGGACAATGTTATATTAAAGGGTCTTGTGGGCACTACAGGGGACTGAGCGTGAGCTGGGATGCCACCATGTTAAAATGAGCTGTTTTTGTCTCCTTTGTTTTGTTCAGACCATCTCATGTTAAAAAAAGGGCCTGATGGAGCACACGGGATTACTATAACAACCCCACTCCTAACACAGGAATTTAGTGGTAATCTATATATATAAAACTCAACGTGTGTGTGTGCATAAATGTATGTATGTATGTATGTATGTATGTTCCAGCATCACGTACAAACGGCTAAAGATATTTATATGAAACTTGGCACACAGGTTACTTATATGTCAGCCACAAACATAGGATAGGTGGTTTAAACCTTACCCACCCCCACTTGCCATGGTCGGGGTTTTTCTTTAAAGTCCCATGCAAAGCAATGGGAAAAGTATGTTCCCACATAACTTCTGTGTTCCTGTCTGCTGTCCCATGTCTTTTTTCAACAGTACTATGAATACCTTGGCTGGTGGTGATATATGTTAGCACAACATGGCATCTTGGTTAACAACATCTGACCTTACATGAATTACATATGACCTTACATAACTGTCACCAAAGGAGCTGCGGTGGCTCCACGCGATTGCCACTGCACTGACAAGTGATTCACCTCTGCAGCTAGGGGTTCGGATCCCGCTCTCGGCTACCTGTGAATTGAGTTTGGTGGTCTCAGCCCCGCCCCCGGTGGGTGTGCTATGCGAGGTTGGGTTGGGAGGACCCCCTCACACCCGCCATTGCCAACCGGGGCATGGAGAAAGGTGGCAGATTGCCTCTGGGGGAGGCCTCCCAACTCCTGCAGGCCGGCTCCTCTCTCTTTCGAGTTCACGCACAAAATACACTTTTTAAAAAAAAACATAACTGTCAACAATAACTTACCTGGATGATATTTAGCCCGAAGACGTCTGACCTGATCCATTTGGCGCCTCTTCAGGTCAGACCACTTCTTCACAATTGCATTGTGGTCGTGTTGGCCGCCAAAGTCAGCGATTAGGGCGCTGACCACAGCCCTTTTCTCTGGCTGCCTCCGCAGCTTATCGTATCCTGTTTCCAGGAACTTCTGCAAGATGAAGAACAAAGTATATTGTAATACTTCTGTTGACAGCCTTATGGATATATGACGTAAATGTATGCTATTCAACAATTGGAAGCATTCTCGCCTTATTAATCAATGACAGGGGTAACATGACAGATTTTATATCCTGCCATTTCGGTCGCCACCTTTTTTGCATAAATATAGCAGCCATTATCATTTGCATAATTATGAATATATTATTAACAACACAGGATACACGTATAGGGGAGATATGCGTTGCTAACTCTTTTCCCTGTCAGGAGCCTAACGCCCCGGGGGGTCAGAGACGGGACCTTTTCGGAGGGCCACTGACGTATGTACCCGTCGCAGTTTTTTGTGATGTCACTCTTTAGGTGTGTGCACATTTTTCACTGCATCCGGGTGGAGTTTTTGGGTTGTGTTTTGCACGCCACAGGCTTTTCAACAGGAAAAAAACAGCTGGAGGCAGAATGGTTGCAAAACACTACGGGTTTGTTACCTAACTCTGGGTTTCAAGACCAGTCCACCTCCAGCTGTTGCAAAACTACTACTCCCATCAGCCACGGTCTGTCAGTGCATGCTAAGAATTTTACTTTTGCTGCATCTAGGGTGCCACAGTTTAGAGACCCGTGCATAAAGGCCTGAAAAATGGGGGCCTGCAGAACTTACAATACTAGAAGTGCCAGCATTCCCAGGCATGCTGGAAGTTGTAGTTCTGCAACATCTAAAGGGCAATATGTATTCGAACGTCCTTGGGCCTTGAGGACACTGAAGTCAGGACGTTCGCATACGTCCTATGTCCAAAAAAATGTTAAATTCATTATGCTAAATAACAAGGAAAAGTGCCTAAATACACATTTGCCAACCAGGGTGTCTGCAGCTGTCCAGGCATGCTGGGACTTGTAGTTTTGTAAAAGCAGGAGACACATTTTTTGTGAAATACTAATATCTGATCATATATACTAACTTTTAAACTAGACTAAAATGCAGTTGAAGATAATGAAATAACAGTGGTCGAAATACTTACACAAATCAGCAAATTTTCCTCAGATACAGTGAAATTACTTCCAACCATCTTGCTCTGCGATTGCGTTGCGATCAAAAAGTTGGAAACTGGCAAGGGTCCAGGAAATGGTCGCGTGTTGTTCGCGTGTTGATTGCGCTGCTTGGACCAAGATGGGTCCATATGGCTTCGGCTGTATGGACCACAGTAACTCTTTTCCCTGTCAGGAGCCTAACGCCCCGGGGGGTCAGAGACGGGACCTTTTCGGAGGACCACTGACGTATGCAACCGCCGCAGTTTTTTGTGATGTCACTCTTTAGGTGTGTGCAAATTTTTCCTTGCACCGGGTGGAGTTTTTGGGTTGTGTTTTGCACGCCACAGGCTTTTCAACAGGAAAAAAACAGCTGGAGGCAGGATGGTTGCAAAACACTACGGGTTTGTTACCTAACTCTGGGTTTCAAGACCAGTCCACCTCCAGCTGTTGCAAAACTACTACTCCCATCAGCCACGGTCTGTCAGTGCATGCTAAGAATTTTACTTTTGCTGCATCTAGGGTGCCACAGTTTAGAGACCCGTGCATAAAGGCCTGAAAAATGGGGGCCTGCAGAACTTACAATACTAGAAGTGCCAGCATTCCCAGGCATGCTGGAAGTTGTAGTTCTGCAACATCTAAAGGGCAATATGTATTCGAACGTCCTTGGGCCTTGAGGACACTGAAGTCAGGACGTTCGCATACGTCCTATGTCCAAAAAAATGTTAAATTCATTATGCTAAATAACAAGGAAAAGTGCCTAAATACACATTTGCCAACCAGGGTGTCTGCAGCTGTCCAGGCATGCTGGGACTTGTAGTTTTGTAAAAGCAGGAGACACATTTTTTGTGAAATACTAATATCTGATCATATATACTAACTTTTAAACTAGACTAAAATGCAGTTGAAGATAATGAAATAACAGTGGTCGAAATACTTACACAAATCAGCAAATTTTCCTCAGATACAGTGAAATTACTTCCAACCATCTTGCTCTGCGATTGCGTTGCGATCAAAAAGTTGGAAACTGGCAAGGGTCCAGGAAATGGTCGCGTGTTGTTCGCGTGTTGATTGCGCTGCTTGGACCGAGATGGGTCCATATGGCTTCGGCTGTATGGACCACAGTAACTCTTTTCCCTGTCAGGAGCCTAACGCCCCGGGGGGTCAGAGACGGGACCTTTTCGGAGGACCACTGACGTATGCAACCGCCGCAGTTTTTTGTGATGTCACTCTTTAGGTGTGTGCAAATTTTTCCTTGCACCGGGTGGAGTTTTTGGGTTGTGTTTTGCACGCCACAGGCTTTTCAACAGGAAAAAAAACAGCTGGAGGCAGGATGGTTGCAAAACACTACGGGTTTGTTACCTAACTCTGGGTTTCAAGACCAGTCCACCTCCAGCTGTTGCAAAACTACTACTCCCATCAGCCACGGTCTGTCAGTGCATGCTAAGAATTTTACTTTTGCTGCATCTAGGGTGCCACAGTTTAGAGACCCGTGCATAAAGGCCTGAAAAATGGGGGCCTGCAGAACTTACAATACTAGAAGTGCCAGCATTCCCAGGCATGCTGGAAGTTGTAGTTCTGCAACATCTAAAGGGCAATATGTATTCGAACGTCCTTGGGCCTTGAGGACACTGAAGTCAGGACGTTCGCATACGTCCTATGTCCAAAAAAATGTTAAATTCATTATGCTAAATAACAAGGAAAAGTGCCTAAATACACATTTGCCAACCAGGGTGTCTGCAGCTGTCCAGGCATGCTGGGACTTGTAGTTTTGTAAAAGCAGGAGACACATTTTTTGTGAAATACTAATATCTGATCATATATACTAACTTTTAAACTAGACTAAAATGCAGTTGAAGATGATGAAATAACAGTGGTCAAAATACTTACACAAATCAGCAACTTTTCCTCAGACTTAGTGAAATTGCTTCCAACCATGTTGCTGTGTGATTGCGCTGCGATCATAAGTTGGAAACTGGCAAGGCTCCAGGAAATGGTCGCGTGTTGTTCGCGCAATTGCGCATGCGCGATCGAAAAATCGCAATCGCAATATGTTTTTTGGTTAAAATATCATACATATTCGATTTCAGAGTGCTGCTACAGCAGTTTTCGAAATATCTGCAATCAATTTCGCATTCGCATTTTGTGAAATTGCGTTAAAATATCTCGAATATTCGATTTCAGAGTGAGCCAATCAGAGCGCTCCTCCAGCATTTCTCGAAATTGCGCAATAAATATCGCATTCGCATGTTGCGATATTTCGATAAAATATCAGGAATATTCTGAGCCAATCAGAGCGCTCCACCAGCATATATCGAAATTGCGCAATAAATATCGCATTCGCATGTTGCGATATTTCGATAAAATATCACGAATATTCTAAGCCAATCAGAGCGCTCCTCCAGCATATCTCGAAATTGCGCAATAAATATCGCATTCGCATGTTGCGATATTTCGATAAAATATCACGAATATTCTGAGCCAATCAGAGCGCTCCTCCAGCATATCTCGAAATTGCGCAATAAATATCGCATTCGCATGTTGCGATATTTCGATAAAATATCACGAATATTCTAAGCCAATCAGAGCGCTCCTACCGCAGTTATTAAAAAAATCGCAATTATTTTCGCATTCGCAATAGCGAAAAATCGCAATCAATTAATTTCGATAAAATATCACGAATATTCGAATTTAGCGAATATATCTCGAATATTCGAATATATATTCGAGATATATCGCGAAATCGAATATGGCATATTCTGCTCAACACTACTAAGTTAGGAGCATGCTTAAACTCACTGCACAGGCTTAGCACCGCATACTGTTTGTCTAGCAGATGACCATCACACCCAACGGCCAAATGTGGGGTCAGGATAATAGGCACATCCCCTCTCCACCCACTTCCTGGCTCTGCTGGTACCAGAGAAGATACGGCCACATCTCCGCCCCATTGGGCCCTACAATGCTGATGTCGGGAGGCGGTGCCTGATCAGGTGAAGTGTATGCAGAGGATACTCAGGTGAGAGCAGGGGATCTGTTCTATACCGGAAAACCAATTACCATATTTATCGGCGTATAACACGCACAGGCGTATAACACGCACCCTAACTTTAAGAGGGAAGTTTCAGGATAAAAACTTTCCACAGCCCCCTGCGTATAACACGCAGGCACAGTTTACCCTCTATTTTCAGGGTAAAAAAGTGAGTGTTATATGCCAATAAATACAGTATATACTGGAGACCTTACCATGTACTGGTAATATTCTATTCCGAAAACCATGTTATATACATTATGTACCAGAGAGATTAGCCAAGATCCGGGTGTGCTGTATTTATCCTCTGGAAAGAGTATGACCCACAATCCGAAAATATACAACGTAACACTATGATGGGGAACATTACATGTAGTTATGGTGCCATATGTGGACTCCAGTGGTCGGGGGGAGGTTGGAGCATTTGTATGGTGGTCTCCAATAACGATGTGATGGGGTGTAATCTAGATGTGGTGTAGTATTGGTGTCATGTGATGTAGTTGATGGGCTGTAGCGTTGGTGGGCAAGGTGGTGTGGTGAAGTAGCCATGTAGTGTTTGGTAAAGTATTGGTGGTCCATAGTACTGGTGTGGTTTTGGTGTGGTGCAGTGTGTAGTAGCTGTGGCGTACTTGTGTTGTGTAGTATTGGTGGTCAATATTATTAATTTGGTTTATAAACCAAAATGGGCTGCTCAGTCCAAAATGCCTGGCCCTTCTTTTTGTACCAGTCCAGGCCTGCATACATTTCCATAATATCTGCACAAGCTTTTGTGCATTTAGTAGACATGTGCACAGCAAAAATTTTTGTTTATTTCTGTTTAGTTTCTGTTCGTTTATCGTGATTCGTAACGAGTCGTAATTTCGTAAGACGTTAGTTATCGTATTTGTACTCTTTAGTATTTTCGTAACACTCTTTTTTCCGTTTCCGGTTTTTTTCTGTTAGTTTATTTTTCGTTGAATCGAGATTAGTATTTTCGTTATATTTTGTATTCTGCCGCGTTCGTATTTTTAAAATGATTTTATTTGTTCCTTCGTTTTTACGTTAGTTTAATTTTCGTTGTTTTGCTTTTCGTATTTACATTATATTTTCCATCATGCCGCGTTCGTATTTTCGTAAGAAATATATTTTCGTTGCTTTATGATCATTCGTATTTTCGTGTCTAATTTCCTTTGATTGTAAAAACGTACTTTTGTAGATTTTATTGCATTCGTAATTCTGTTAGAATACATTTTACGTTTATTCGACACACTACTCGTCGTAATTTTTGTAATTCGTACTTTACTGTGATTGACTTGACTGTCTTAGTTAGCACACACACCCTGTCTAGAATGAAGTCTGACGTAGAAGAAAACTAAAATATGTCAGATATTACAAATACAAATCTAGAAATTAGATGCACTGCAGTCTAACACAGAAAAAGACACAAAGAGCCAGGAGGTAATGAGAAAGAAGCTCATTGTGGGAAGGAACAAACCTCTTCAGAGGAAAGGGACAGCGCTCAGTGGCTATTGGTCAATGTCCAGAAATATTTCAGTACTAACGAAAGCTAATTTACATTATTTCGTATTTTCGTTGTTTTCATTTCCGTTTTCCGAAGATTCGTAATTTATTTTTCGTTAGTTTTGATTTTCGTTTTTTATTCTTTGTTCGCCATTTCGGTTGTTTTCTTTTCGGTCTTCGAATATTAGTAAGTTTGCATTTTCGTTAATTTTGTTTTTCGTAATTATTATTCTTTTTGGGTTCGGTATTTTCGTTGTTTCTACGTTTTCGTTTCTTTCTTCTTTCGTAGCTTCGTTGTTTTTCATATTCGTTATTTTGAAAATATCGTTATTCGTTATTAATTGCGCTAAACTGTTCGTTCATTCGTATGTTAACGAATCAACTAAAATAACGAAAATTGACGGAAAACGTATTCGTAACTTAAAAAATTGCACATGCCTAGCATTTAGTACTACGAAAGATTACAGTGATCCTCTGCACTGGGCTGTGTACTGGGCTGGGCACCCCTTTAGTGTACAAGGGCATATTTACTGGTATTAGTAAGGTTTGAGGGGCCACATCTTAATTCAGCTATTGTATCAGCTATAATTTTCATCACAGACTTTAGGAGTATATTGGACGAAGTGCAAGTAAAGTGCATTGTTTGCTCACAGCTATCCAAAAATAGCATGTTTGGAGCTAAGCTTGTTTTCGACAACTAAGCGTTCCTTCTTAAAGCTGTTATATCCCCCTTGCTTCCCTGCCTCCAGTCATCCACAAAGAGTGCGATAAGTGTTCTATACTGCAGCACAATAGGATTTTTTTTTTACAAGTGGCCTAGTCTCCAGAGACACAAGCAAGACATTATAAAACCATTAGAGGGTATGTTCCAGTAAAGCATCCTAAGTGATTTGATCCATGAGGATGGAGAAAATACATTAACACTGGCAAAGACATGTCAGGATGCATGTTACAATCTATACATCAACGGTAGCAGAAAAGTCAAGTGTGATGTTACTATTTCATCATGCATAGTACATTTATCTTCTGAGGTACTGCATCTTGTCTGTGACTTCATGTAGCTTCACAAATGTTTTCTTCCACAATGGAGAATGTGTGTGAGGAAGCTCATAGACGTCAGATGGCTTCTGTTTTCCATTGATACTTTACGGCCCAGATTCTCGTAGAATGGCGTAAAACTCGGCGGGCGTAACATATCTGATTTACGTTATGCCGCCGCAAGTTTTACAGGCAAGTACTTTATTCACAAAGAACTTGCCTGTAAAGTTGCGGCGGCGTAGCGTAAATCAAAAAAAATTGAGAACCAGCTCTCAAACATTTGTTGTCATAAATTCCGACAGCAAATGTCCGATGGAGCATACACACGGTCGGGATATCCAGAGATACCGGGCTTCTTGTACAGCCTGTCAGAAGCTACATACAGAGCGGCCAGTTTAAATACAAGCTGGCACACTCTGTTTGCAGAAGATTGAGGGGATGAGCTCACAGTGCCTCTCACTTCTTGTCAGATCCACTATGCTTAACCCCTTCCATACAGGGCATTTTCACCCCCTTCCTGCCCACACCAATTTTTAGTTTTCAGCGCTGTTGCACTTTGAATGACAATTGCGTGGTCATGCAACACTGTACCCAAACTAAATCTTTATGTTCCCCCCCCCCCCCACAAATAGAGCTTTCGTTTGGTGGTATTTGATCATCTCTGCGGTATTTATTTTTTGCGCTATAAACAAAAGAAGAGCGCCAATTTGTAAAAAAAACACAATATTTTTTTCTTTTTTCTTTAATAAATATCACAATTTAAAAAAAAAACGAAAACATTTTTTTTCCCTCAGTTTAGGCCGATACGTATTCTTCTACATATTTTTGGTAAAAAAAAAAATCGCAATAATCGTATATTGATTGGTTTGCGCAAAAGTTATAGCGTCTACAAAATAGGTGATAGATTTATGGCATTTTTATTTTATTAATTTTTTTACTAGAAATGGCGGCGATCTGCGATTTTTTTATTGTGACCGCGACATTGCGGCGAACACATCGGACACTTTTGACATGTTTTTGGGACCATTCACATTTACACAGCGATTAGTGCTATAAATATGCACGGATTACTTTGTAAATGTGACTGGCAGAGAAGGGGTTAACCACTAGGGGGGCGCTGAAGGGGTTAAAATGTTCCCTAAAGTGTGTTCTAACTGTAGGGGGGAGGGGACTCACAAGGGGAGGAGGCCGATGTGTGTTCCTCTGTACTGGGTTGGTCTCCTGATTACCGGCAATCGCGACCGCCGGGCACGCGCGCCGGGTCAAGAGCGGTGCCGTGGGCGCACGCCCTAGATCGCCGGGAACAAAGGACGTCATATGACGTCCACCCGGATCGAGGGAGGGTTCCTGCCGGCGTCATTTTACAATGCGCCGGTAAGGAAGGGGTTAATGGACAGCTTGGAGCCTTGGACCAATGGTAAAGCACCATTGGAACAAGCTGTCCAATAAAAATGCTGCAGTGGAGGCTGTTCCCTCACTGCAGTGTCATTGAAGGGGGCATGTGTCTAAAAGACAAATGCTCCCTCCCAGCCCTCTTAACTAGAAGGAAAAAGCATGGGTTTATGTGTAAAAGATTTACCCACAATCCCATGTTTTTCTCACACAGTTAAGAGGGAGAATGAAAATCTTCTGCTGCTGAAAAGGTACTATTTTAATCAAGCTAAATCATATATTATTATGCTATATGTTATAATATAATAATTTATTATTTACCGTATTTGCCGGCGTATGAAAAATGCCAGGAAAAATGTTGGTTTTGGGATATACTCGCCATATAAGACTACCCCCTTCCTACTAGTCTTTCTGGAAGCTGAGGGGTAGCCAGAACCGCTGACAGAAACAGGCTTTTTTCAAATCTCACTGTGCCATTACATTACATGCCCCCACTGTGCCATCAATTGCCCCCACTGTGCCATCACTTGCCCCCACTGTGCCATCACTTGCCCCCACTGTGCCATTACTTTCCCCCCACTGTGCCATCACTTGCCTCCACTGTGCCATCACTTGCCCCCACTGTGCCATCAATTGCCCCCACTGTGCCATCACTTGCCCCCACTGTGCCATCACTTGCCCCCACTGTGCCATTACTTTCCCCCCACTGTGCCATCACTTGCCTCCACTGTGCCATCACTTGCCCCCACTGTGCCATCACTTGCCTCCACTGTGCCATCACTTGCCCCCACTGTGCCATCACTTTCCCCCCACTGTGCCATCACTTGCCTCCACTGTGCCATCACTTGCCCCCACTGTGCCATCACTTGCCTCCACTGTGCCATTACTTGCCCCCACTGTGCCATCACTTGCCCCCACTTGCCCCCACTGTGCCATCACTTTCCCCCCACTGTGCCATCACTTTCCCCCACTGTGCCAACAGTGCCATCACTCACGTTTTGCTGATTCTGACTTCCAGGCCGGTGACAGTCTCCGTCTGCTGCGAGCGTCCATGATTTGAAAGCCGCGCCTTCTCCTCAGACTGTCCTGTGATAGGCGGAACACAAATTTTCCCAGCAGTGCCTCTGTTCAGTGTTCCGATTATCATGGATGTCCTCTCGTCCGAGGATGAGAAGGCATCCGTGATAGGAGGAACACAGAACAGAGGCGCTGCTGGGAAGATTTGTGTTCCGCCTATCACAGGACACTCTGAGGAGAAGGAGCGGCTTTTAAATCATGGACGCTCGCAGCACGGAGACTGTCACCGGCGTATAAGACGACCCCCGGCTTTGGATGCATTTTTTTGCATCCAAAAAGTCATCTTATACGCCGGAAAGTACGGTATCTATTTACTGTGAAATTACTGGTTTGAAGTTATAACTTTTCCCTAAAAAAGTGTCAAAAGTGATTGATCACCATTACTAGTAAAAAAATATATAATAATAAAAAGGCCACAAATCTATCCCATAGTTTATAGACGCTATAACTTTTGCGCGAACTAATATACGCTTATTGCGATATTTTTTACCAAAAATATGTAGCAGAATACATATTGGCCTAAATTGAGGAAGAAATTCTTTTTTTTTAATTTTTGGGGGGGATATTTATTATAGCAAAAAGGTAAAAAAAAAAAATCAAAATCAAAATTGTCTCTCTTTTTTTGTTTATAGCACAAAAAATTAAAAACGCACAAAAAAAAACGGGGGGATATTTATTATAGCAAAAAGGTAAAAAAAAAAAATTAAAATCAAAATTGTCTCTCTTTTTTTGTTTATAGCGCAAAAAATAAAAAACGCAGAAGTGATCAAATACCACCAAAAGAAAGCTCTAAAGGACACCAATTGTGTTTGGGTACAGCGTCGCACGATTGTCAGTTAAAGCGACGCAGTGCCGTGTTGGCAAAAAATGGCCTGGTCATTAAGGGGGCAAATCCTTCCGGGGCTGGTTAAAGAAACCGGAAGTGACTTGATTGGAATTTCTGACGAGTTGGCTAAATTGACAGAACACCGGCATCGGAGGAAAAAAAGACAGCGGGTAAAACCGTCTGGGGCGAGCACGCCGTTGGATTGTGGGACTGGTGAGTGGCTGTTTTTTAAAAGTCAGCAGCTACAGTTTGGAGCTCCTCTTTAATGTATAGAATGCATTAAAGTAAAAACAAAACAAACAAAAAAAAAAATCAATTTAAATCAATGAATGACACAGTAGGCTAGATTCAGAAAGCCTGCTGTAAGTTTGTGTGGGCGTAGCGTATCTCAGATACGCTACGCCGCCGTAACTTAGTGAGGCTGGGGCTGGATTCACAAAGAACCTGCGCCCTAAGTTACGGCGGCGTAGCGTACATCTGTCGGCGTAAGCGCGCCGAATTCAAATTGTCAAGATGTGGGCGTGTTTTATGTAAATAAAACATGACCCCACGTAAATGACGTTTCTCACAAACGGCGCATGCACCATGCCGTGAACGTATCCCAGTGCGCATGCTCCTAATCACGTCGCAAATAGTCAATGCTTTCGACGTGAACGTAATTTACGCAAAGCCCTATTCGCGAACGACTTACGCAAACAACGTAAAATTTTCAAAATTCAACGCGGGAACGACGTCCATACTTAACATTGGCTATGCCTCATATAGCAGGAGTAACGTTACGCCGGAAAAAGCCTTACGCAAACGACATAAAAAAATCCGCCGGGCGCACGTACATTTCTGAATCGGCGTATCCAGCTCATTTGCATATTCTACGCTGAAATCGACGGAATCACCACCTAGCGGCCAGCGTAAATATGCAACTAAGATACGACGGCGTAAGAGACTTACACCAGTCGGATCTTAGCCTAATTTCGGCGTATCTTGCTTTCTGAATACAAAAAGAAGATACGCTGGCGCAGCTTTGAATTTACATGGTGTATCAATAGATACGCCGACGTAAATTCTTTCTGAATCTAGCCCAGTGTGTGTCTTTTGGATAATTCATAGACCTGATTATTTATATTATGTAATTCTGTGAAGAATCGTTGGATCAGGTTGTTACATGTATGGCCACCAAACCAGTCTGCTTTTTCAGAAGCTGCCCCCCTCTCTCTGCCCCCCTTGGTACCTTCCTGCCATGTGCTGGCTCTATGACTCCAGTCCACACCCTGCTATTATACAGAGCTCCATTCAATGGAAACTTTGTTCTGCCTAGCAACCGACTCTACCAACACAGCTTTCCAACTCATTTTTCTCTTACACTTTTTTAATAAATATCTGAAGATGATTTCTGAAATGTATGTAACTGATATATTCATGTTAACAGCACAGAACACCCTCTTCTTTCTAGGAATGTCTCTTTTGTATACAGCCTCCCCCTCCCTGTGTCAGTGGTTGGGGCCGTTGCCCTGGAGACGAAGTAACACATCTCAGCTGCCGGAAGTCACTCTCACCCTGAGCCTGCTGTAATGAAAGTCGTGTTGTGATGCTGAACATACTGAAGTCAGCTTAACAGGTAAAAACAAATCATCAGATGTCGTGTGTGTATGTTTTTTTTTTTTTTTTATATATATCAATAATTTTTTTCTCATTGTCCAATAAAAATCTAACGATTCGGCTTCGTTCACATGGATGTAAAAATGTACTCATGTTTCCTCTAAGAAAAGTTCCTGCGTTACATGATACTTGCTTTTAGATACATTTTTTTAAGAGCGTAAAATTGTCGTCTTTTTTTATTTTTTTTATTTCAGTACCAGAATGCATTGCATACCTATGTCCTGAAACGCAGATTTGTGAGTTTTATGTTATGGATCTGAACGCAGTGCATGTTTACGCAGCTGTGTGGATGTCGCCATTGAAAACAACGCTGTTGTGTTCAGATCCATAAATAAAAAATCATGCGTTTTTTACAGATGTGTTAATGAGGCTTTACAGAGAATGGCCTGATTCACAAAGCGCACTGTCGTATCTGTGCGCCGTGCCCACAAAACTAGATACGCCTGAAAATAGGCTTCCTACGACCGACGTAACTTGCCTATGCCGTCGTATCGTGGGCGCATATTTACGCTGGGCGCATTTGCCGCTCCTATTGATTTTCTATGCACATATGCAAATGAGGGAGAGACGACGATTTACGAACGTACTTGCGCCCGGCGCATAATATATGCAGTTTGCGTAAGTCGTACGTCCGGCGTAAAGTTATTCCCCATATATGAGGCGCAACTCATGTTAAGGTATGGACCAGGGAACACAGCCGTCGTATTTTACGTCGTTTACGTAGTACGTGAATAGGGCTGGGCGTAGGTTATGTTCACGTCGTAGGCAGTGATCCGTCGAATCTTAGGGAGTATTTCTGTCGTGATTCTGAGCATGCGCACTTGGATGCGTCCACAGGACGGCGCATGCGCCGTTCGTTATTCGTATCTTTATGGCGCTCGGGACCATCATTTGCATGGGGTCACGCCTCATTAGCATCGATCACACCCACTTCCACCTATGCCGGCTTACGCCGAGGGAACCCAGCGCAGTTTGGGAGGCAAGTGCTTTGAGAATTCGGTGCTTGCCTCTCCGCGCTACGCCGGCATAAATATGCGCCAATGTATGTGAATCCGGGCCAATTAGTTTTATATGTAAAGTCGCACACACCATACATAGCATTGTATCTATTATAGAGAAATATGCTACTATCATAGCTATAGAACGGTTACAAAAATGAAGCATGTTAGTGCGTTTGATGCTTCTTTTTTATGTTTCTTCAGCGCATATTATAACTAGAAAAGTGTTGCGGTTCATCAGACAGGATGAAATATTTTGTTTTTTAGAAAATATCAGAAGAATGATTGTCAGTTTTTTTTTCCGTCTCATATCAAAAATAAAGATGTTATTAAAGCGGGTTTCCAACCACACAGACAATTTTTAAATGTATGTGCTTTCATTATGCGTTATAGTGCTACAACTGACTTCACTTACTATTTGTAAATCCCCCGCCGCTGCGCAGTGTTTTTCTCAAAAAAGACTTTTAAAATTTTCTTTCCGAAGGTTCTCATTTTGCTTGTGGGCATTGTGAAGCTCACAAGCACTTACTTCCTGGAACTCCATGACACTTATTGATAATGGACCGCCTGTCCCGCCCCTTTCTGGCGCATGCGCATTGTAATACAAGCGCCGCGCCGTCAAAAATGACATATTTAGTACCGCCCTGGTCTCTATTTTGAAACCGAGACCAGCAGCAGGGAGAGACTAGAAAGCCAGAAGTATTGCAAAGGTGGGGATATAGAGAGGGAACAGAGCAGGAAGGTAGGGGAAGATAGGTGATCAGATCAGAGGGGCGCCGTGGGGGTGCAAACACTGGAATCAATCTACCTTTGGCTTTCCCTGCAGAAGCTAAAGACCGGTGGGAGGGAGAAGAGGAGAAGCTGGCTGCATTGCAGGGGGATTGCTTTTAGGGATTGAGCTTGCTGCTCTGATCATCCAGCTTCTGCAGGGTGCCCATTCCCCCCTGTTAAATTGATGGGCCTCAAACCCTATACAGGAGGGCTGTCTGTACGGCCTTATTGGTGGCTCTGGTTGACAAGACCCCCTGTTCAATTGATGAGGCCTAGAGCCCATACAGGAGAGCCAGCTGTGCTGTCTTTTCAGTGGCTCTTAGTGCAGTGGCAGTCACTGGAGAGGTGCACGGGTGTAATAGTGGACAAAGGAAAAGTGTATGGGTGCAGGCCCAGGGGCAGTCAACAGTAAAAAGCATAAGTGCAGAGGCGGTCAGAAAAATAGTGCACAGGTGCAGTGGCAATCAGTGTTTAGAATTACACAGGTATATTGATGGTCAGCGGAAAAGTGCATGGGTGCAGTTGGCATAGTCAGTGTTAAAGTGCACAGGTGCAATTAAGAAGGTGTTGAAGAATCTCGCGGCCGCGGGCTGTCTGAGCAGTCCCGGGCCGGATGTCACACAGGCACAGCGAGCAGAGTGAAGCCGCCTCCCCCTGTAATGTTTATGTGTACACAAGGGGAGGGAACCTGCTGCCTGTGCTGCGCTGATGGCTGATCTGAAGTACTGAATGGGATGGGGAAGGGGGGTCCGTCTGTGCTGAAGGGGGGGTTTGTGCTGAATGGGGGGTCCATCTGGGCTGAAGGGGGGTCTGTGCTTAAAGGGGGTCCATCTGTGCTGAAGGGGGGTGGTCTGTGCTGAATGGAGGGGTCTGTGCAGAATGGGAGGGTCTGTGCTGAAGGGGGGGTCTGTCTGTGCTGAATGGAGGGGTCTGTGCATAATAGGGGGTCCATCTGTACTGAATGGTGGGGTCTGTGCAGAATGGGGGGGTCTGTACATTCTCTAGGCTATTTTTATATGGGCATTGAGTGAAGCTGAATTATCTCAAGAGCTATTTCACACTGCCAGCTGGCCGCGTTATCGGTAAAGCGCCGCTAAAAAGCGGCATTTTACCATCGTTTTAGCTGCGCTATTCGGCCGTTTAACCTCCGATAGCGTTTGAAGAAAGGGTTAAATGCGACTGTATCGCCGCTGCCAAAGTGCCCCCCCCGAAAATATTTCAGCGGATGCCCATGGTGGGGCCTATGGCAGTCTGTGAAGTGAGTGGGTGCAGTGGCTGTCGGTGGAGAAGAGTGTTGGTGTTATAGTTGTCTGTGAAGTCAGTGAGTACAGCGGCAGTCAGTGGCAGTGGCGGTCAGTGGAGAAGTGCATCAGTGCAGTGGTAATCAGTGAAGTATGCAGTTGCAGTTGGTCAGTCCTTACTCACCTGTTGGCCTCAAGGCTCTGATACTTGCAGTGATGGGATGGCGGCACCAACTTTACAAACTTTACTACAATTAAAAGCTTATCTGCTAGCAAATTTTCTTTTTACTGGTAACATTACTTTAGTAGAAGCTCTACTCACTGGGTACAAAACGTTTTTGAGATTTTTGAAATGGCTCTGATCGAAGAGTGGGCTGGCATGAGCCATCACATAGCAAAACTGGAAGTGACTAATAGCTAAATTCAGGATGGCGAACGCATACTTGCGGCGGCGTAGCTTATGGCATTTAGGCTACGCCGCCGTAAGTTAGCGAGGCAAGTACATGATTCACAATGTACTTGAATGCTAAGTTACGGCGGCGTAGCCTAAAGCGGGCGGGCGTAAGGACGCCTAATTAAAATTAGGCTGAGGGGGTGTGTTTTATCATAATTAGGCTTGACCCAACATGATTGACGTTTTTTTTGGAACTGCGCATTAGCCGTGCGCCTACATTTCCCAGTGTGCATTGCCGCACGGGCCTATTGATTTTGACGACGACGTAAACAACGTAAATCCCTATTCACGGACGACTTACGCAAACTACGTAAAATTTTCGAATTTCGACACGGGAACGCCGGCCATACTTAACATTACTATTCCATCTATTTGATGGAATAACTTTAGGCCGCTAATGCGTTATGTAAACGGCGTATCTGTACTGCGTCGGCCGGGCGTACGTTCATGAATAGGCGTATCTACTGATTTACATATTCTACGCCGACCGCAATGGAAGCGCCACCTAGCGGTCAGCCTAAAAATTACACTTTAGGATACGAGGGTGTAAGACACTTACGCCGCTCGTATCTGAGCCTAATTTAAACGTATCTGGTTACCAGAATACGCTTAAATTAGCGCGGGCGCACATTCAGACTTAGGCTGGCGTATCTACTGATACGCCAGCCTAAGTCTCTCTGAATCTGGCTATTAATCTGGAAGTCCAGAGCTTTGTCTACTTGCAGTTTTCTTTATTGCTTTTGTAGTTCTCTTTTTAACAATTATATTTGTAATTACCTGTATATATATATTTGCAAGCATTAATTTGAAGTTCCATAAATATATATAATTTCTATGTCCATACATTGCAGGGATGTCGCAATGGATTTAAACACAGAAAACATGGCTCACATTTTGGAAAATGATAATTTTTTCAAGACTTCATAGTAAGTATGGTTACCTTTCATTAATTTTTTTTTCCAGAGATAATGGAACACAATGCCTCACTGCTCAGCAATGTCATTCCACAGATTGTAGTTACACAGCCAGCATTCATTCTGGCTGGGTTCACACTATTGTGAATTGGATGTGGGGTTTCTGAGGATCCAATTCGCATGTCAGGAGATTGTGACCGGCTCTCAATGGAGCCAGTTCCCAAATCTGCAGAGCGGCTCCAGATTAAATTGCACAGTCCTGTGCGTCTTCTGGTCCATTTCAGGTCCAAATTCAGCCAAACATCCGGACTGAAATCGGACCTGAAACGGTGAACCAGGACGCACCGGACCCCTGCTGTGAGCCACTCCGTGCGGCAGTGTGAACCCAGCCTGAATGTAATCCATCCAACCCACAAGATGGCCGTTTCCTCTGTGTTTAGGTGACATGTACAAAGATCGCTGAACATGTGTGTCCATTTACAAAATACAATGGTTTGTGCAAGGTTTCTATAGTTGTGAACCATGAAGAGTTCTTATAATACACCAGATGGCTTCTGTGCCTGAGATCACATTCTTTTAACCACTTCCCGCCCGGTCAATAGTCAATTGACGTCTGGGGAAGTGGTTCTGAAATCCTGACTGGACGTCCTGCAGGATTACATGCCGGCGCGCGCCCGTGGGGGCGTGCAGCGCGATCGGTGATGCGGGGTGTCAGTCTGACACCCTGCATCTCCGATCTCCGGCGGAGGCTCTTTACCACGTGATCAGTCGTGTCCAACCACGGCTGATCATGATGTAAACAGGAAAAGCTGTTGATCTGACAGACGCGATCGGCGGCTCTCCTGACAGGGGGGGGGTTCGCGCTGATTGTTTTATCAGCGCAGCCCCACCTCGGATGCCAACACTGGACCACCAGGGAGTGCCCCCCGGTTGCCAAATGGAGCAAAAAACAAAACAACAAAAAAATAAATAAAATAAACATAATCAATGCCAATCAGTGCCCACAAATGGGCACGGACTGGCAACATGGGCACTGACTGTAATGATGCCCAGCAATGCCATCAGATCCACCCCTCAGTGTCCATCAGTGCCACCCAGTGTCCATCAGTGCCACCTCTTAGTGCCCATCTATGCCCAGTGCCCACCTAAAAGTGTCATTTACGTGGGGTCACAATAAATTAACATAAAACACGCCCACATGTTCCACATTTGAATTAGGCGGGCTTACGCCATCCTATTTATGCTACGCCGCCGCAACTTTGCTTTGTGAATACTGCACTTGCCTGTCAAAGTTGCGGAGGCGTAGCGTAAATAGGATACGTTACGCCGGCACACAAATACGCGCTCCCTACCTGAATCTACCCCTTTGGCCTCGTACACACAACCGAACATGTCCGCTGAAACTGGTCCGTCGGACCAGTTTCCGCGGACATGTCCGACCATGTGTAGGGCCGACCGGACAGTTTTCCGGCCTAGCGGACAGGTTTCCAGCGGACAAATGTTTCTTAGCATGCTAAGAAACATGTCCGCTGGAAGCCTGTCCGTCGCACATGTCCGATGGTCAGTACGAATCATCGGACATGTCCGCTGGCCCGAGAACCCGCGCATGGCGTCGAAGTGATTCGACGCATGCGTGGAAGCATTGAACTTCCGGGTTCGCGCACGTCGCCGCGTCATCGTCGCCCCAACGCCGCCGCCACGTCACCGCGTCATCTGTCCGCGGGGAATTTGGTCTGATGGTGTGTACAGCCATCAGACCAAATGATCCCAGCGGACATGTCCGATGAAAACGGTCCGCGGACCGTTTTCATCGGACATGTCCGCTCGTCTGTACGAGGCCTTAGGCCGGGTACACACGAGAGGATTTATCTGCGGAAACAGTCCGGGGGACCGTTTCCGCGGATAAATCCTCTGGCGGATTTTGATCTCGTGGTTGTACTAACCATGAGATCAAAATCCCCGCGGAATTCCGTCCGCGGTGACGTGTCGCGCCGTCGCCGCGATGATGACGCGGCGACGTGCGCGACGCTGTCATATAAGGAATTCCACGCATGCTTCGAATCATTACGACGCATGCGGGGGATGGATTCGGACGGATTGATCCGATGAGTCTGTACAGACCAGCGGATCAATCCGTTGGACTGGATTCCAGCGGATCAATTTCTTAGCATGTCAAGAAATTTTGATCCGCTGGAAATCCATCCCCGGGGACAAAAATCCGCGGAAACAGATCCGCTGGATCGTACACACCAGGGGATCTATCCGCTGGAGCCGGTCCGCGTATCAATTCCAGCAGATCGATCCTCTCGTGTGTACGGGGCCTTGTGTACGGGGCTTGAATCCATCCCAATGGATTGATCCGCTGGTCTGTACAGACTCACCGGATCAATCCGTCCGAAGGGATCCCCCGCATGCGTCGTAATGATTCGACGCATGCGTGGAATTCCTTATATGACAGCGTCACGCACGTCGCCGCGGCATCATCGCGGCGACGGCGCGACACATCATCGCGAGGGGATTTCGGCGCGGATTTCGATCCGATGGTGAGTACACTCCATCGGATCCAAATCCTCGCAAATCCTCGAGAGGATTTATCCGCGGAAACGGTCCGGTGGACCGTATCCGCGGATAAATCCTCTCGTGTGTACTAGGCCTTAGTCTTTTTACACTTTTTCATTTTTTTTTTTTTCATTTAACTTTAATACTAAAAACAAGGGACTAACAAGCCCCTGTGTGATAGCATGGCAGGTGACAGGACCTTTATATGGAAACATCAGGGGTCTATTAGACCCCCGATTCTCCCCTGCACCCCACTGGAGATTGTGCACAATTAGCTGCATCCTTAGCCACCGAACCCCCCCACCGTGAAGGATATCCCTTCTAAAGCTCCATACACACGATCAGACCTTTGTCCGACCAAATTCACATCGGAATTCCGACGGAATTCCATCGGAGGAAAAGAGAACATGTTCTCAATGTAAACTCTGATGGAATTCCTCGGAATATCCGATGGAAAAACTCAGATGGGCATACACACGGTCGGAATTTCCGATGGAAAAAGTCAGTCGATCTTTTTCCATCTGAATTTCTGACCGTGTGTACGAGGCATTAGACTGTTGTCCTGGGAACAAGTGTATCCATTAGACGATTTCTGTTCTGGTGGCAACTCAGAACTTTGGATTTACCCTCACTTTTGTTGTTGGTGATCAGGACAGTTTAGAGAGTGTAAATCTCCCTTAACAGACAGCAATAAAGACTTGGCAGGGGTTCCAACCCTTCAACACTCTATCCAAATCTAATAGAAAAAGTTTTTACCTTTAGTTATGCTGTTGCTTTATTGATCAATAAGAATGCTCTATTGGCTCTTGTTATGTAGAAGCAGGGCTTTTTTTCTCAGAGAATAGGTGCAGGAACTCCCTCCTTCTGTCACCTCTTGTGTCCACCCCCTACCCACCTCCAAGCACCATTCCTTGGTTCCACTCCTTACCCATCTCTGAGTACAGTTCCTTGGTTCTACCCCCTACCCACCTCCCAGCACTATTCCTTGGTTCCACCCCCTACCCACCTCTGAGCACCATTCATTGGTTTCACCCCCTACCCACCTCTGAGCACCATTCATTCGTTTCACCCCCTACCCACCTCTGAGCACCATTTCTTGGTTTCACCCCCTACCCACCTCCGAGCACCATTCTTTGGTTCCAGCCCTCCCCACCTCCGAGCACCATTCCTTTTCTCCGCCCCTACCCACTTACGAACACCATTCCTTGGTTCCACTCCCTACCCATCTCCGAGCACTATTCCTTGGTTCCACCCCCTACCCACCTCCAAGAACCATTCATTGGTTTCACCCCCTACCCACCCCTCTACCCACCTCCGAGCACCGTTCCTTGGTTCCACCCTCTACCCACCTCCGAGCACCATTACATACATTCAGATCTGGAGGTGCCGGAACTGCGTTCCCCCGCGTTCCTGCTGAAAAAAAGCCCTGTGTAGATGAGAAAGTCTTATATACTATTTGCTGATCACCATGAATTTATTGCTCTAGCAGTGTCATCTATAATTGTACACTTTATATCAGAAGCTTGGATTGCCATGCATATTGGATCTGTACATGAATTATTCATTGTGATGAAATGAAAAACTGATGGTATATGTTTACATGTAATGGTTTTGTGTTACATTAAGCCAAGAACCAGAAGAAGGCATGGAATCATTTCCCATAAGAGCAAAACCTTCATGGCAGGATGTGAAAGTCAACAAAGTGAAGAATGATGGAGGATTACTGGTGACACATGTCAATCAGACTCATGATCTGCTGGTAAGGATGATGTTTGCTCACATAGAATCAGCTGTGTTGTTCAGAGGAGAGGCTGCCAAAACACACAGATCATCAGTAAATAGGGAATTAGACCAACTGATTTTCTATATCAATCTGCCTGTTTTGGGTACAAAAAAGGTAACCCCCCACATGACACTTTGGCCTGCTGTAACCTGGGCTCTCAGAGAATAGGTGCAGATACTCCACCTGTCCCTCCTCTGAATCACCTTTGGCCCCTTTCACACGGGGCGGATCAGTAATGATCTGCCCCGTGAACCTCTGCTTGCTCAGCGGGGATCGCTCCGTTGATCCCCGCTGAGCCGGCGCATGACAGGGCGGTCCCCGCACACTGTGCAGGGACCGCCCTGTCTTTTCTCCGCTCTTCCCTATGGGGGGGATCGGATGAACAAGGACCGTCTGTCCGTGTTCACCTGATCCGATCCGCCAGACGGATGGAAAAGTAGGTTTTTCCTCCGTCACACTTTGGCGGATCGGAGCGGGTCGGATGTCAGCGGGCATGTCACCGCTGACATCCGCGGCTCCATAGAGGAGCACGGAGCGCCCGTTCAGGTCCGCCTAAAAAACTGGCAGGCGGACCTAAACGGGCCGCCCGTGTGAAAGAGCCCTTTATCTCTGCCTCCTACTCTCCCCAAACACTCTCCAGCAACAATAGATCCTCCATATAAACAATAGACCTCCCAGCAACAATAGATGTCCCCCTGAACCAATAGATCCCCAGTAGCCAGCATTAATAGACCTTCAAGCAGTTAGTATTAAAAAAAACCTATTCAGCAACCAGCAACAATGGAATCTCTCCTACAACAGTAGAGCAACAATAGATCTCCCCCCAGCAATACTACACTCCCAGCAACTATGGATCTCCCAGCAATTAGCACCAATAGACCCTCTGGCTTGCCCAAGCCCCCCTTGCCACTATACTGTATAGATTTCAGTGCTGGAGGTGCCAAAACTGCATACGGCCGCATTCCCACTGAAAAAAAAGGCCTGACACCAAAGACCTGCAATAACTTCAATGTCCTGTTTGCCTGCAGAGTTCACACTGATATGATATTGAACATACACAAACTCTATAATATGGGCAAAATGCAGACGTAGCTGCAGCCTGTATAAAGCAATGGCAGGCTGAACGTGCTCTATGAATGGAAGAGGGTGACCTTTCATTCATCCACTCCATTCAGAGTGCTTTTAATTGTGGGGAAGCGATATTCACTACAGGTATTTGTATAGCACTGACATTTGAACTGACACCCCTAGCGCTGCCAGGCAGAAGTGCTAACCACTAAGACACTGTGCTGCCCCACAGTCCAGATGAGTAGGAGGGGGTGGGGAGAATAGAGAAGGCATAGTTGGCACTTTTGACAAGTGCAAATGTCAGGTTCAGCAGCTAATAATAACACCCGAAGTACCGGAAGAGCACAGCATGGGGCATGGAGGCAGAAGAATTAAGATTTCACTGAACAGAGCAGCCACCAGCACAAGGGACACCTCATTCAATTTAAGAACTGTCCCTGGTGCTGATGTAAAAAGAGAAAATGAACGAAACCTTATGTCCTGTACACACGATCAGAGTTTCCATCGGAATAAACTCAGACGGGTTTTTCAGACGGAATTCCTTTCAAGCTGTCTTGCATACACACGGACAGGGGCGGACTGACCATTGAGTCACTCTGGCACTGCCCGAGGGCTCTATGCCACTAGGGGGCCCCCATCAGGGTTGCCAGGCTCAGTAAAACCGGGGACAGTATGTAAAAATCTATGTTTTTTTTACATCTGTCCCTGATACCGACATGCTTTTGATGTGAAAATCCTGAGATTTTAGCTGCCCCGCCTCTGCACTGCCTCCTGGCGTGGTGGCCATCTGTAAGCCCAGGGGCCCCATAATCTTCTATTGCCCAGGGGCCCCATGAGTTGTCAGTCCGCCTCTGCGCACGGGCACACCAAATTCTGACCGCCAAAAGCACAGCGACGTACAAAACACTACGACGAGCCTAGAAAAATTAAGTTTAATGCTTCCCAACATGCGTCGAATTGTTTCCGAACATGCATGTTTTTTTTTCTACGTCGGAGTTCCATACAGACGAATGGAATTTCTGATAGAAATGTTCTCTTTCTAACTCCGTCTGAGTTTCCGACGGAAAAAGTCAGATGGGGCATACACGGGTCGGAATATCCGATGAAAAAATTCCTTCTGACTTTTTCCATTGGAAATTCAGATCGTGTGTACGAGGCAGAAGCTTTCAGTTATCAAAGCAGATCCCATACTTCAGGTCATGTTGAGTTTTGGTGAGCAATACAGAATGCACAAACACTAGTGGGAACATATAGGATTATTATAATAAAAAAGATTCATAGAATTGCTACTAATAGTATAT
Organism: Rana temporaria; assembly: GCF_905171775.1. Classification (NCBI taxonomy): domain Eukaryota; kingdom Metazoa; phylum Chordata; class Amphibia; order Anura; family Ranidae; genus Rana; species Rana temporaria. Next base: position 55,843,382 of record NC_053494.1, on the reverse strand, counting down.
ATGTTTATGACAAATTATTCGTAAATATATAGTCCCTGCTGTAAGAGATTATGCTGGTTTTCAGGCAAGGGTATTCTTTATCATAACTAGCTATATCATATGCAGATTTCAGGATATAGGGGGTGTCCGACATAAGATATTACATTGTATTTGATTTAATAGTGACTTACGCCATCTAGTGGTCTAGATTACATTCTGCAATACATCTACATTAGGCTGGGTTCACACTACGGTTTTCCCGTCCGTCAGCCGCATACGATTTCAGTATTGAAAACGTACGGGCCCGGACGGGAAAACGTATAGATAGAGAATGCATTGCAAATCGTATGCACTCAGATGCATCCGGGTGCGTACGATTTGCTGGCAAAACGTTTTTTAAACGTCCGCAAAACCGTGTTCAACCACGGTTTTGCGGTCGTTTTTAAAACAGTATGGCAAACGCATACGTTTTCCTTTAACATTAATGTTAATGGAAAACGCACATGTGTGCGGTTCCATACGTTCCCGTCCGTTTCAGCCGCATACGGTTTTCCATATAAATCGTATGCGGCTGACGGACGGGAAAACCGTAGTGTGAACCCAGCCTTACTCTTCTCCCGCATCATTCATAGGCCTCTGGCTTTTCTTCTCCCTTGTCCAACTTCACTTCATTTATGCCCTGTACCGGCTGAGAGAAAAAATATAGGGCCAGATTCACAGAAGAGATACGACGGCGTATCTCCTGATACGCCGTCGTATCTCTGTGATCCGCCCGTCCTAACTATGCGGCTGATTCATAGAATCAGTTCCGCATAGATAGCCCTAAGATCCTACAGGTGTAATTGACTTACACCTTCGGATCTTAGGATGCAGTTCTAGGCTGGCCGCTAGGTGGCGATTCCATTGCGGTCGGCGTAGAATATGCAAATGACTAGTTACGGCGATCGACGAAGATCCGCGTGTTCGTCGCAATCCCGTACGTCGTCGCTAGTCGTTTTTACCCGTCGCAAAGTTACACCTGCTTTAACATGGCTTATCTTTAGATCAGCCATGTTAAAGTATGGCCGTCGTTCCGGCATCGAATTTCAAATTTTTTATTTTTTTTGCGTAAGACGTCCGGGAATACGAAACGCCGTAACGCACGTCGCATTTAAAAAAAAACGTTGGGGCGCCGTAATTTCGCGCAATGCACATCAGGAAATTTCCTAACGGAGCATGAGCAGAACGTTCGGCGCGTGAACGTGCCTAATTTAAATGGTGCCCGCCCCATTTGAATTAGGCGGGCTTGCGCCGAGCACATTTACGTTACACCGCCGCAAGTTTACAGGTAAGAGCTTTGTGAATCAGGCACTTACGCTGTAAACCTGCGGCGGTGTAACGTAAATGGGATACGTTACGCTGCCATGGAGCAACGTAAATGTATCTGAATCTGGCCCTTAATGTATTAAAGACGTCCCAAAATAAGAGACCATTGTCAGCCAGACTCAGCATAGTTTAATTTGGCTGTGACGTGATTGGTTGCTCCAGGCAACACATATGATTCTTTTAGGCATTTCACAAGGCTGTTACACCAGGTTTTTAGATTGCTTGTGATATGTTCTTAATTTAGAATCTCAGCTAAAACAAAAATAAATAAACTTAAATAATAACGTGGAATGTTCACTTGGTTATTTATTTTTTGTGCTGCACTGGTCTGTAACTGTAATTGGCATCAAACTAACTGAAGAATGATGTCTGTCAATATCTGTTAGTATGAAAGTAACTTTGTCTGTATTTTAAATGTGAAAACCAAAGCTATGTCTGGAAAGAGTTACTACTTCCCCGTCCTGCCGCCATTGTCGCTGATCTCCGCTTAGGGCTACCACCTTTTCTTCAAGCCAAACTCGAACACTTTTGTGGCAATTTTTTTTTTGTTGCAGTAAACACTATAGGATTATAAAAGACCTGAGACACATTTAGGTGCCCCAAGGAGAGTAGTAATGTAGCGCACAGAGCCCGTCAGTGGGTGTGGCCAAATTTCTCTTGCTGACATCATCCACCCCACCGTTCAGTGATGCCAGACCTGCCCCCTAACTTCCGCCTGCAGTGGCAGCAGATTTGTGTATGACTATCTTGGCTACTTGGTGAACCACAGCCTGGTCTGAACAATGTGTCTGGGTTTCAGATGGACTGAAACCCGGACACATGATTCAAAACCCGAAACCTGGACAGGTGGAAATCTCCGCTGTCTTCACACACTACATCTCTTGAATTATCTTCAGCATCCAGAACACTTCTGGCTGAGTTGGATGCTGGATCCCCCGGACCCCCGCTGTGTTTGTTTGGTCTTTCTCACATCTGCTAGATCACTACTGTGCCCTGTAGTGACATAGGGGCCAGAGGAAAAAAAAAAAAAAGATAGGGCCAAATTCAGAAAGGACTTACGACAACGTATCTCCAGATATGCCGTCGTAAGTCCAAATGTGCGCCGTCGTATCTATACGCGTATTCTGGAAATCAGATACGCCTGAATTTTGCCAAGATATGACCGACGTAAGTCTCCTACGCTGTCATATCTTGGATGCATATTTACGCTGGCCGCAAGGGGCGCTTCCGTAGATTTATGCGTCAAATATGCAAATGACCTAGATACGCCGATTCGCGAACGTACTTGCACCCGTCGCATTAAGCTACGCCGTTTACGTAAGGCTTACGTCCGGCGTAAAGTTACCCATGCTATATGAGGCGCAAGTAATGCAAAGGTATGGACATCGGAACAAGCGTCGGATTTTACGTTGTTTACGTAAGTCGTACGTGAATGGGGCTGGGTGTAGGTTACGTTTACGTCGTTGCCATTGAGCCGTCGTATCTTGGGGTGTAAATTCAATGTGATTCTGAGCATGCACGCGCATGCGCCGTTCGTTCGGCGCTTCATTTACATGGGGTCACGATTCATTTAAATACAACACGCCCACTACCAGCCTACTTTGAATTAGGCGGGCTTACGCCGGCCCATTTACGCTACGCCGCCGTAACTTAGGGAGCAAGTGCTTTGTGAATACTGTACTTGCCTCTCTATGTTACGTCGGCGTGGCGCATATGAGATGCGATACGCCCGCACAGAGATACGCCGATCTCTGTGAATCTGGCCCATAGTGCTTATAGGGGGACCAGTTACTTTATAAACCCAGAAATGTCAGCATCAAAAGATTTTTCATTGATCATTGATTGGGAAGATCATGGAAATTGGCGGTACAGGTGGCAGAAGGATGAAGTACTAACCCTCTGCAGGCATTGATTTGCTCTTCTCTTTAAAATGAACTTTTAGTGAAATCCCGCTATGTAAGCTCAGAACTTTAGCTGAGAACAGAAAGCAGTCAGGTGGAACTAACCCCTAAATTAGATCCAGTTCACTGTGTTCCAAAACAATTACATTTAAGGCACAAAATGAATGATAACTGTCACAGTTGCTTGTGCTCTCAACCAAACTGTCAAACCATCAAATGGCTGATGTCATATTTGATCACATGTGCAGCCCCATGGCAACTGCAGTTCAAACAGAGACTTAGGCTGCATTCACACCTGAACGCGGCGTATTGTACCGCGATTTGCCGCGACAAATTGCAGCGTTTTGTCCCACGATTTGCCGCGACAAAACGCGGCGTTTTTTACTGCGGTTTTCGCTGGAGGGGTGATTTTACACATTGTCGACTATGGCCGAACGCCGAAGCCGCCTGAAAAAAAGGGTCAGGAAATGTTTTGAGCTTCAGGCGTACGGCGTTTCGGCGTGGAGATGTGAACCATCTCCATAGCCGACAATGTTAAATCACCCCTCCAGCATATTTCAGGCTGCAATAGCGTCGGGCGTCGGGCGTAAAAACACCTAGGTGTGAATGGAGCCTAAGATGGTAGCTTCCTTGGCTGTAAAGAATAGGAGGTTTTTGCTTTAACTGTCAGTACATCTTTATTTTAAATACTCTCCTTCCAGCACAGCCTGCATCCCTAATGTGCTATTGCTAATAAAGTCAGTATTTACATTTAGTGTACATGCCCTTACTCTGCTTGCTAATAATTCACTTAGATGATGGGCATTGCAGTGAGTAGATTGGAGATCATGGATGGGTAACAGGGCGGCGGGGTCAACGTTGTTCATGGCGAAAGGTCTGCTTGAAGAAGCACATTATGGTTGATCAAGGTCCCCAGTTTATGACGGCAATTAATGTTGTTTTTTGTATTTTTAGTGATGGACTACTGTTTACAATTCACCCACTCTTCGTCCATGCAGCTGGAGCACAACTGCTAGCACCATAGAGCAACAGTGTGCCCCACTGTCACATAGCTGGTTGGAGGCCGAGGTGCTGAGAGGGCTTTCCTTGCAACTGAGTGCTGAGAACCCCTGAAGGTGGTGACAGGGAGTGCTATGCCCAAAGAAGCAGGGGTTGCCAGCTGTGATAGGCTGAGTGATGAGACATCTGCTGGGTGGCAGCTGGATGAGCAGGATGTACTGCTGGGCAGGGGTCCCTTAGATGTACCAGATGAGACTTGGCTGAAGGGAGAGCCAGGAGCAGGGTCAGGATCAGCCAGGGGTAAGGCAGAAAGCAAGGTCAGGATTAAGCCCGGGTCATACACTGATAATCAGGTAGCAGAGGTGTCCAGAAGAGCAAGCCAGAGGTCATACACGGGTACAGCAGAGTCAATGGATCAAACCGAGATTCAAAGCCGGGAATGGAGACAAGACAAGTCAAAGGCAAGCTGGGTCAGTAACAGAAAATCCAATAGTATCGAGAGCAGGAACACAGGAACGCATGGGGGAGCTGAAGATCATTTAGCAACTAGTGGCTGATGCTGCTGGCTTTTAATAGGCCACTGGTCGCCAGAATCTGTCACGCAAATATCTATGTGCCAATGGCAAATTTCATGCACCAATCTACTATTCTGCTGGGTAGACATGTGCACAGAAAATGTTTCCATTTTTTTTTGTTCTGTTTCGTATCGTTCCGTAGGTTCGTTTCCGTTCGTTTTTCGTAAGACGCCCGTTTTCCTGTTCGTTCCCGTTCGTTTTTCGTACGACGAGATTTTTTCGTATTCCGATCGTTTCGTATTTTCGTTACCGTTTTATTTTCGTACATGCGGGATGGTTCGTTAATTCTGTTTAATTCATGTTCGTTACTTGTTAGACAATAATTTTCGTGAATTTTCGTCAATGATTTGCATTCTGTGTTTTGGATTCCTTTTTCTGTTCGAGTTTTCGGTCGTGTGTTCGTGTGACATCTATGACAATTTGTTGGGCATGCGACTGAAGATACGAACAGAAAAAGGATTTTCGTCATTTTTTACTTTCGTAAATATATCGCGGGATTCGCGGCACTTTCAACACGCGGCTCATCCATATTAACGATTGTTAAGCCCCATACACTTGGTCAGACTTTTTTAACAACAAACATAAAAACGATCATTTTCTGTTCGTTCTCAGAAAATTTGTTCGTTTTTAAACTCCATCAGAAAACCATTTTTGGGTTCAAAAGTCTGGCCAACTGATCTCCCTTCAGATGAAAATCAACAGAAAAGTTTATTTGGCTTTACTGTACTACTCAGCACAAAAGAGAATCTGCTTTACTAACTACACTCACTGCCCATTCAAAAAAACGAAAATTACATCTGTGGCAAGGGATTTGCATTCTGTGTTTTGGGTCCTTTTTCTTTTGGTGTTTTCGGTCGTGTGTTCGTGTGACATCTTTGGCAAAAGATTTGCATTCTGTTGAATCCAAAATACGAACAGAAAAAAGGAATTCAAAATACAGGGTGCGGGTCTTTTGTTGTGGATGTTGTGTGAGCATACGACTGAGGGTGCGAACAGAGAAGGGATTCAAACAAGATACAGAGTGCAAATCTTTTGTTGTGGATGTCGTGTGAACATACGGCTGAGTATACGAGCAGAGAGGGGATTCAAACAGGATACAGAATGCAAATCTTTTGTTGTGGATGTCGTGTGAGCATACGGCTGAGGATACGAACAGAGAGGGGATTCAAACAAAATACAGAATGCAAATCTTTTGTTGTAGGTGTCATGTGGACATGCGGCTGAGGATACGAGCAGAGAGGGGATTCAAACAGGGGATTCAAACAGGATACAATGCAAATCTTTTGTTATAGATGTAATTTTCGTTCTTTTGCCGTTTTCGTTTTGTCGTATTTTCGGCAGATCGTTTGTTCGTATTTGCGGTTGTTCGTTATGCGGCTCATTCGTAATCCTGTCGTTTTCGTATTTTGGTGCTTTAATTTTTTCGTATGTACACATTATTCTGCGGGTACGAAAATGAACATTTTCGTACGAAAATAACATTCGTACGAACGGGAATGCACATATCTACTGCTGGGCATTGGCAGATGTGCCAGTTCTTCTGCTGGCTGTTCTATAACACCCACTCATCTTTTTATTGGTTTCAAAACTAGTGATGCAGAGTGAGTAGTACATTCTCAGTCTGTGGGGCGTGTGGCACAGAACACAAGTATAACTCTTATCTGTATTCACTGAAGGTATGAAAACAGCCATTGAAAGCCTGGAGTAGAATATTGCTTGATATGAATAATACATACTCTATTAAAGAAAACATTTCCTCTGGGGCAAAGCCTTTGTAATTTACAGACATAAGGAGTGATAGCACATGATTGAATTATTCGTTCTGATATACAGAGAGTGACAGACACAGAGAATAAGAAGAGTGATTCTCAGAGCTCGGAGGAATGGCTTCAATACCATGATATCGAGTCCATGCATCTCACCATTGAAGATCTGCTGAACCTGGGACACATTGTCATGTGAGTATTCTTTCAAATTGAAGTGAATATCCTATTTACTGTAGATGTGTACAAATCCAAGATTCCGTTTCAGAATTAACACATATCAGACCTGTAACCTATACACAGCTGTGAATTAAACCTAGATTACCCCAAATAGCAAAAATAAAAATGTAACTCGTGTTGCTCACACCAAGCTAAATCTAATACACTAGTCTGTAGAGCAGTGGTTCTCAACCTGGGGGTCAGGACCTTCTCAGGGGTCGAATGACAATTTTCCAGGGGTCACCAAATCCTGGACTGTTCCTGAATCCCGCACTGCTCTCCCAGCCTTTTCACGGCTGTCCCTGGAGCTTGTGGCCACCTAGCTGGGCTGTTCCTGGAGCCCGCTCTGCTCTCCCAGCCTTTTCACGGCTGACCCTGGAGCTTGTGGCCACCCAGCTGGGCTGTTCCTGGAGCCCGCAGGCACCTACTCACCCACTTCACAGCCACCCATTCAGTTCACGGCATGGCTGGGGTGCAGAGACTAGGGATCAGCTGACTGGTGGGGAATGTGAAGTGGGAGGGGCTGGAGGAGACCCTATCTACTGATTTTTGGCATAGGTGTCACTGCTGCGAGACACCACAAAATCGGAGACACAGTGAGTAACACTACCTGTGAATATAGTTACCGATAAAAGTCCCCACTGCAGTTCTCAGATCAGCAGATGACCTTGATCAAGAGCACCTAATCTGGCTGATCAGAACTCCCCCAGCACTGCCACTCATTCCACCCCCCACCAACACTGACACTCATCCCAACTCCCCCCACCCCCCCTATCATGGAGTAAGAGAAGAAATAAAAATAGAGAATATGTGGAAGGGAGAGGAAAAGAGGGGGAGGAACAAAGAAAAAGGGATAGAAAAGTAAGAGAAAGGGATGGGGGAAAAAATAAAATAAATTAGGATAGAGAGAGATAAAAGGGAAAGAAAAAGTGGTACATCCTAAAATGTACCATAAGGGGTTTAAATACTGTACGAGTGGAAGGGACTCAGGGAGCGCTAAATGTCCTTGGGTTAGGGGTGCATATTACTTGTCTTGTTAGGGGTCCCCACAACTTGGGAAATTGTATCAAGGGGTCACGGCACAAAGCTTAAAGCGGTACTAAAGTCAAATTGCTTATGGGTAGGCAGACTATTGCAAAATAGACATGCATGCAATGTCTCTTCTACAATAAAGTAAACTTGCCTGAATGCTCACAGAGTTCTGTAAAATATACACTGTGCTACTTATGTGCAGCTCAGTTTACATTTCCAGTGCGCTGCTTTTGTGCCGGGATTACTATACTTCTTAGCATGCCATTGAAGACAGCTGAAGATGAGCACCTGGAAGATAGCCAAAGAGGAGATGAACCATGACCAATAAAGGACCTTGCAGACTTTTGGAGAAGAGGCAAGTATTGCAGACTTTAGTTCCACTTTAAAGGGGTTGTAAGGGTTCATGTTTTTTCACCTTAATGCATTCTATGCATTATGGTGAAAAAACATCAGAGGATTAGCGCCCACCACCCCACCCCCCCCGAGCCCCCGTTTACTTACCTGACCCCTCGAAAGTCCCGCGCCATGAACGCGCTGGCTTCTCGGCTCATTCATTGGTTGATTGATAGCAGCGCAGCCATTGGCTCCCTATGCATGTTATACGCTGATAAATACGGTAACTATCACACACAGTGTGTACAAACAGCCATGGCCAGCAACAGTGCCACCACATTTCTACCCTGTACAAATCAATAGCTGATGCCATCACTGTTCGCATGTACAGTAACAGCTCATTAGAGTGCCTACATGCAATTAGGGGCAGTTTAATTCATGGGACACCATTCCTAGCTACATACAAACTGTCCACAGCTAACAATCCAGTTTGTATGCGGCCACAGCACAGACTGCTGCTCTGTATAGATGTGGGGTAGATCTACGTACCTTTGCGCCGGGCGCAGCGTATCTAAGATACACTACGCCGCCGCAATTTTTTTTTTCGAATCCTGAAAGAATTGGCGGCGTAATGGCGCGGAATTCAAATGGATGTAATGGGGGCGTGTTTTATGTTAATACGTCGTGACCCGACGTAAACAGCGTTTTTTTTTTTAACTGCACATGCGCCGTCCGTGGGGGTATCCCAGTGCGCATGCTCGAAATTAACCCGGAACAAGCCAATGTTCACGACGGTGACGTCATTGTATGCAAATCCCTATTCGCGAACGTCTTACGCAAACAACGTAAAAAAATCAAAATTGTACACGGGAACGACGGCCATACTTAACATTGAGTACGCCTCATAACAGCAGCTTTAACTAAACGCCGGTAAAAGCCGAACGCAAACGACGTAAACAAAATGCGCCGGCCGGTCGTACGTTCGTGGATCGCCGTAAATTTGCATACTCGGCGCGGAATTCGACGGAAACGCCACCCAGCGGCCGCCGAAAAATTGCAGCTTAGATCCGACGGCGTACGCCTGTCGGATCTAGCCGAGATGCCGTCGTATCTTGTTTTGAGGATACAAACAAAGATACGACGTGCAAAATTTGAAATTTACGCTGCGTATCAATAGATGCGCCAACGTAATTTCTTTGTGGATCTGCCCCATGGTATTTAGCCACATCTAAACCCAGCAGCTTATCCACTCTCATTTGCTCATTTGAATGAAACCTCAGGGGTGTCATTATAAAGTATTTGATGCAATAGTTGACATACAGTACATTCACCCAACATTTGCCCAAAAAGTCACTGGACAACATTCATCGAATTTATAAAGTTTACCTATACCAAAACTAAAACAATTGCATCTCGGCTAAAAGGCTGTAGCTACCCCTGGGTATTGGGAGTTAAATGAGCTGATAGAAGCATTCAGCATAACTGAAGCCTGTGTAAACAGGGTCTGACAGTACATCTCAGCTATACACACTGTTTAAAGTGTGTGTGTAAAGGTTCATATTTTGTATTAAAAAAAATAACAATCCTGTTAAGCTCCATGTTTTTACAACTGCTCCTAAATGATTAAACTTGACAGATAGTAATCCACATTTAAAATGCCCGTTTTGCCGTGTTTAGCGACGTTTTGCCACGTTTGTGTTTAGAAGCGCTTCTAAAAAAAAAAAAGCCTATAAACGCAAACGCGGCTAAACGCCGATACCACGTTTAGGCGCGTTTAGATGCGTTTAGCTGTGTTTGGAAATCTCTGACGTCTGAACTCATTTTTTTGCTTTCAAAGAAACGCTGTTAAAAGTAACTGCCTAAAAACGACTGTAAACGAGACTGTGTCACATAAGATAACATTAAATGTGTTCAGGGGCAGTTGAAAAAAGCATCCAACTGCCTCTGTATGCACGTTTAACAGCAGCAGTGTACACAAGGCTTTATACTTTCCTAATCTGTGCAGTGGTTTTGTACAGAGCAGCCCCGAACCTCCACATTCAGGTCCCCCGCTGGTGCTCTGGCTCCTCCCCCTGCTGATCGCCACCATAGCAACCTGCTTTAGCTTGCTGCAGAAGGTTTTTAGTTTTTTTATCCAAATGCATAGAATGCATTAAAGCGGAGTTCCGCCCAAATTTTTTTTTTCTTAAAGTCAGCAGCTACAAATATTGCAGCTGCTGACTTTTAATATAAGGACACTTACCTGTCCTGGGCGCCTGCGATGGCGGCACCCGAAGCCGATCTGTCCCTCGGGTAGAGGCGCCGCCATCTTTGGTAAGGGAATCAGGAAGTGAGAACTTGCAGCTTCACTTCCTGGTTCCCTACTGCGCATGCGCGAGTTGCACTGCGTGATCCTACTGGTCCTTGCTGTCTTCTGGGACCTGTGTGTCTCCCAGAAGACAGCAGGGGGGACGGAGGAGGCGCCGGACGTGACGTAGGTCCCCGAGGCGACCTATGCCCGGAAGTGGGAGCAAATACCTGGATTACACAGGTATCTGCTCCCTCCTCCCCCCCTAAAAGGTGCCAAATGTGACACCGGAGGGGGGGAGGATTCCGAAAAGCGGAAGTTTCATTTTTGGGTGGAACTCCGCTTTAAGTTAGCTTTCTGCCTTCAGAACCACTTTAAGTTGCCTTCCTTTTTTTAGCAGGTATGATAGTTTGGTTTTCTTCAGGTGCATTGTCTAAAATTCTACTTGCCACTATTACAGATTGTAGGGAAGTAATGACAAGTAGACATTTCTCCCTGTCCCTTCAAAGGCAAACAAAAAATAAAAAAGTAATGATGGGGGAATTGAGCAGTGAGTTATAAAAAATATATAGAAAAAATTCAAAAGCATAATGAAGCCACATTAATGCTGTAGGGGAGCAGAGGGGTGAACAGTCGGCTCAGAGACAGTCCAGTAAAATATTAATGTCTTTATTCAGCAAACTGGCAAAAACAAACAGAAGACACGACAGGCTTGTCTTGTCACACTTCTGTGCACACAGGTAAAGCTCACAGTCAGTGGCGTCACTAGGGTTTTTGTCACCCGGTGCGGTAAAACATGGTGTCACCCCCCCTCTGTCTAGGCTGCCCAGCACCAAGCAGTCAGCGCACGAGCACGGGGCGCACCCCAAACCAGCCCCTGTAAATGATAGTATAGGGCAGTATAGTGGCAGGTTAGGGTAGTATAGAGTGGTATAGTGGCAGGTTGGTGTAGTGGGGTGGTATAGGACAGGTTAAGGTGGTATAGGGCATGTTGGGGTGATATAGGGTAGTTTGGGGTGGTATAGGGCAAGTTAGGGTTGCATAGGGCAGGTTGGGGTGGTATAGGGCAAGTTAGGGTGGTACAGGGCAGGTTGGGGTGGTATAGTGCAAGTTAGGGTGGCATAGGGCAAGTTGGGATGGCATGGGAAAGGTTGGGGTGGTACAGGGCAAGTTAGGGTGGCATTGGGCAGGTTGGGGTGGTATAGGCCAAGTTATGGTGGCATAGGGCAGATTGGGGTGGTACAGGGCAAGTTGGGGTGGCATGGGAAAGTTTGGGGTGGTACAGGGCAGGCTGGGGTGGTACAGGGCAGGATGGGTGGTACAGGGCTGTTTGGGGGGGTACAGGGCAGGCTGGGGTGGTATAGGGCTGTTTGGGGTGGTACAGGGCAGGCTGGGGTGGTACAGGGCAGACTGGGTGATACAGGGCAGGCTGGGGTGGTACAGGGCAGGCTGGGGTGGCACAGATCAGGCTGGGGTGGTACAGGGCAGGCTGGGATTGCACAGGGCAGGCTAGGCATGTCAGCTAAAAAAAAAAAAGGATGGTGTCACCCCTCTAGCTTGTGTCACCCGGTGCGGCCCACACCCCCCGCACCCCCCTAGCAACGCCTCTGCTCACAGTTCGGCAGCATACAGGCTTGCAGGCAATAGTTCATGGCTCTAATCAGAGCCACAGTCTTTTATGTGGTTAGGCTCACCCAGCAAGTACACAATCCAGCAATGGACCTTTTCATGCAGCATGTTGCTCTGTCTCTCTCTCCTACTCAACAGCTCCTCTCTGACACTTTCAGCCCAGCTGGCAATAAGCAGGTCTAAAGGGGAAGTAACTTACCTCTTCAATTAACCCCTTCCTAACCCTGCCCCAGGCTGACCCTCTACAATGTGTAAATAAAGGCAAAACAGGGAGGGAGGGTTATAACCTTCATCAGTTTCCCTGTCATCTGTGTCCCATTGGGGAGATTTCCCTTTACTTCCTGTCCCATAGCCAAAACAGGAAGTGATAGGAAATGTGAGGTAATCCCAGTGTGTCACCAGAACTAGTGTCCCCATTGGAAGAGAACACCTCTTCTAATGTCACCCCAAAATTTGGGATTTTCTTTTTCATTCACTTTTGTTGATAACAGTAAACAGGACAAATAGCAAGAATGAATCTCCCTAACGGGGACACAGACAGCAAAAAACAGGTGTTCTAATCCCTCTCCATTCCATCTAAAACTGAAAAAGAAAAATGTGCGTTTAGTTACACTTTAAGAGGTGTGAAATGGTGAAGGTTTAATGATGGTGCTAATGAGTAACAATGAAACATTTAGGAGCTTGTTAATGCAATAGCATATAGTGAAAACATCCATGTAAATCAGAGACTAAATGAGAGAAAAAAGCTGTAAATAGATTTTAAAGTAAGTTAGAATTTTTTTTTTTTATTTGACAAAGAATGTTTGATATGCTGTATGTCTGAAAATTTTATATTTATTGATTTCGTTATTGCATTAATGTCTATATTTTGATAGAGTGCATTAAGACAACCAAATACTATTATGCAGCGTACACACGGTCGGAATTTCCGACAACAAATGTTTGATGTGAGCTTTTGGTTGGATATTCCGACCGTGTGTAGGCTCCATCGGACATTTTCTGTCGGAATTTCTAACAACAAATGTTTGAGAGCTGGTTCTTAATTTTTTCGACAACAAAAGTGCTTGTCGGAAATTCCGATCGTCTGTATGCAATTCCGACGCACAAAAATCCTACGCATGTCGGAATCGATTCAGCGCATGCTCGGCATCATTGAACTTAATTTTTCTCGACTCGTCGTAGTGTTGTACGTGACCGTGTTCTTGACGTTTCGGAATTTCTGACAACATTTGTGTGACCGTGTGTATGCAACACAAGTTTGAGAGAACAATCCGTTGGAAAAAAATCCACGGTTTTGTTGTCAGAATGTCTAATCGTGTGTACGCGGCATTAGGCTGTGTGGGCTTATTTATGAAAAATGTATGTTTCCCCGTATTTAGTTGTATCCTTCAGCAGGTGTTGCGGGGGGGGGGGGGGAGTCAGAGGTCACTAGAAGTCTTAAAGCGGGAATTCACCTGAAAAAAATGTTTTAACATTAGATTGAGGCTAATTAAGGGGAGCAGAAAAGGGTATTTTTTTTTAAATCAATGCCGTACTTACCGTTTTCGAGATAAATGTTCTCCCGCCGCTTCCAGGTATGATCTTCGGGACTGGGCGTTCCTATTTGATTGACAGCCTTCCGACGGTCGCATACAGCGCGTCACCTGTTGCCGAAAGGAGACGAACGTCGGTGCGGCTCTATACGGCGCCTGCGCACCGACGTTCGGCTACTTTCGGAAACTCGTGACGCGCTGTATGCGACGGTCGGAAGCCTGTCAATCAAATAGGAAAGCCCAGTCCCGCAGCCCATACCCGGAAGCGGCGGGAGAACATCTATCTCTAAAACGGTATGTACCGCATTGATTTTAAAAAAAAATACCAGTTTCTGCTCCCCTTAATTAGCCTCAATCTAATGTTAAAAATTTATATTTTGGGTGAACCTCCACTTTAAGCCTTGTACACATGTTCGCATTTTCATCGAACAAAGTGTAGGACTTTTGTCCGAAGGGCATTGGCCATGAACTTGTTTTGCATACAAACGGCAAAGAATTGTCGGCCAACAAACACATAACTATGTGTTTTTTCAGCTCTTTAGCTCCACTCTTTGGGCAACTTCTGCTAATGTTGTGTTATGGTGAGCATTGCTTCTGATTTTTGTCCGACGGACTTGTGTGTGCACACGATCGGAAAATCCAACAAGACACATTTGTTGTCTTGTTGGAAAGCATGCTGTCCAACATTTGTTGGCGGAAAATCTGTCAACAATTGTCTGATGGAGCGTACAAACGGTCGGATTTTCCGACAACAGCCTGCTATCACATAAATCCCATTGGAAAATCCAATCTTGTGTACTGGTCTTAAGTAACAATAATTACGGGAGAAAATACAAATCTTTCAAATACAAATCTTTTAGAAGCACGATTGTTCTGAGTTAAGACCAAATATTCAAATTTTATATACCTTTTTTTTAAGGAAACCATCAAAAAATGCCTCCAAGCAGATTGAATTTACAGCTGAGACAATAAATGAATTTGAGTTAAAAATACGTGAGTAAGTATAGTTTTCTTTTACGCTTTTGATCTTTTTGTTCACGATGTAAAGGTCAAATACATCTATGGTTACTGAAAGCTGGAATTTCTGTGAAAAACACGAGAAAATAGAGGTTCCTATCGTACCCATTTCAACAATCAAATGCCAGCTGGCATTTTTAGAGCAGGTTTGAAATTGAAAAGCGGTGATTATAGAATTTTTTTTTTTTTTCATGTGGATGACTTAAATGCCTTTGATGTAAGAAAATTTAAATTGCAGCTATTTAAAAAAAATAAGGAAAAAAATGTCACGTTAAAGAATAATTATATTTTCACTCCAATTGAGAATAGAAAGAACAATATTGATATTGTCCAGAATCAGACAAAAAAAAAGTTTATAAAGCACCTGATCCAGATGGCTTTAGGCCTCGTACACACGACCGTTTCCTCGATAGAATCCATCAAGAAACTTGGTGGCAGAGCTTTTTTGTGTGTATGTTTTTCATCGAGGAAATTGTTGAGGAACTCTCGTTGTGTTCCTCGTCAGGCTGGTTTTCGACGAGAAACACAATCGTGTGTATGCTAAGGAACCTGCGCATGCTCAGAATAAAGTATGAGACGGGAGCGCAACTTCGGTAAAAGTAGTGTTTGTAATGGAGATAACACATTTTTCACGCTGTAACAGACTGAAAAGCGCGAATCGTCTCTTACCAAACTTTTACCTAACACGCAGTAACATGGGATTAGCAAAAGCAGCCCCAAGGCCCCGTACACACGAGAGGATCTATCCGCTGGAATTTATCCGCGGATCGGTTTCAGCGGATAGATCCACTGGTGTGTACGACCCAGCGGATATTTATCCGCGGATATTTTTCGGGCCGATGGATTTCCAGCGGATAAAAATTTCTTAGCATGCTAAGAAATCTATCCGCTGGAATCCAGTCCAGCGGATTGATCCGGTGGTCTGTACAGACTCACCGGATCAATCCGTCCGATTCCCTCCCTCGCATGCGTCGTAATGATTCGACGCATGCGTGGAAGTCCTTATATTTCAGCGTCGCGCACGTCACCGCGTCATCATCGCGGCGACGGCGCGACACGTAACCGCGGGGGGAATTCCGCGCGGATTTTGATCTGATGGTTAGTACAACCATCAGATCAAAATCCGCCAGAGGATAAATCCTCTCGTGTGTACAAGGCCCAAGGGTTGTGCCAGTGGAATCAAACTTCCCCTGCCAGTGTATGTGTTGTACATTGTACGTTTGAGAATGAGGAGATTTTTTCTTGACCGTGGGGGAGATTCGGAAAGAGATACGACGGCGTATCTCCTGATACCTTAATAATAAAAAACTGATTGGGTAGACAAAACGTGCCACCAAAAGCATCGTGCTACCAAAAAAAAATCCATAAATATAATGAGGAATAAAATATATAACGTTGACCAAATTTTCAAGTGTGGATAAAAGTTCCTAAAGTAATATTACATCAATATGAAGTGCAATGTGCAAAAAGATATAATAATAATATTCAGTGCAAAGAGTACTGAAATCCAGTGAAAAATCTAATAAATAGAATATCAATTCATGCATCAGTGAAAAACAAATAAATATTTTGCAGTGAAAAAATAACAGTGAAAAAAGTGAGTCCCATACAGTAAATCCCTCAAGGGATTAAAATCAAATATACTGTCAGAGAAATAAAAAACATGCCAAAAGTGACAAGTGCACAATTGTGCAAAATACAACGAAATCCAAAGTTCAAAATATATTTCTTTAAAACTTCAATCGCTGATTTCCAAAGTGTATTGTGTGCTCCACCAACAATCGATGATTCAGTGCATCAAAATAAACATGCACACGTGCTTGAGAGGAAGATAATAGATGCCACTCGTCTCTCAGTGCAAATGTGAGATAAGCGTTTCCACCAGCCCCTTACCTTAGTAAGGCTTTGAAAAAGCCTAATGTAGTGCTGTTAAGGATGGGATATACCTCACACAGTCAGCTTGCTGTTCCAAATCCCGCACCTGAACGCTCAAACATCCACAGCGCTGGCACTCAAATAAAGAAACAGGAAGGCTCCCATAGCATAAAACCTTTTACAATTTATTCGTATCAAACAAAGAATTCACTCACAGACATAGATGAGTCATCAGCATGTGTAGTAAAAGAGTGTCTCCGCTCTGCGGCCGCGAGCGGATGACGTCACCAACAGCTCTCCGAATTCCTCACGCGTATCGTGACTGACAGCACGTCACTTACTCATAGGATGGAGAGCGGCTGGTGCGAGGGTGACTTATATAGTGCCGTGGCGGCCAGTAGTTAACAAATGGACTAAACATTTGAATAGGCAACGCTAATAATAAGGGTTATGAAGACAATAACTTAATAGTTCATATTTGTAAACATATAATGTCAGGTAAAAATAAATTAAAAAGCGGAATGTGCTCCCTCCAGTGGTCAAAAGGGCACAATGCAAAAGGTTACTTGGAATCGGTGTAACTCTAACCCCCTGCTGGATGGCTAAGGGAATAGGTAAAAAGAAAAATTGTCAAAATCGGGATAGCTGGATGGCAAAGCAGGAATACTGGTCCAAAGTGTTTTCATAATACTGGGATAATACCCACATGTGGGAAGAAGATCATAAAGGGTGGGAACCAAGGATAATTAAAGTAAAGTGATAATACCTGATCACTTTAACAAGAGATACAAATGAGTATCCATAAAGGTATTAAAAATAGTGTATCCACATTATTTTTAAGGTCATTTATCCCTACCCACAAGTTAATGTGGATACACTATTTTTAATACCTTTATGGATACTCATTTGTATCTCTTGTTAAAGTGATCAGGTATTATCACTTTACTTTAATTATCCTTGGTTCCCACCCTTTATGATCTTCTTCCCACATGTGGGTATTATCCCAGTATTATGAAAACACTTTGGACCAGTATTCCTGCTTTGCCATCCAGCTATCCCGATTTTGACAATTTTTCTTTTTACCTATTCCCTTAGCCATCCAGCAGGGGGTTAGAGTTACACCGATTCCAAGTAACCTTTTGCATTGTGCCCTTTTGACCACTGGAGGGAGCACATTCCGCTTTTTAATTTATTTTTACCTGACATTATATGTTTACAAATATGAACTATTAAGTTATTGTCTTCATAACCCTTATTATTAGCGTTGCCTATTCAAATGTTTAGTCCATTTGTTAACTACTGGCCGCCACGGCACTATATAAGTCACCCTCGCACCAGCCGCTCTCCATCCTATGAGTAAGTGACGTGCTGTCAGTCACGATACGCGTGAGGAATTCGGAGAGCTGTTGGTGACGTCATCCGCTCGCGGCCGCAGAGCGGAGACACTCTTTTACTACACATGCTGATGACTCATCTATGTCTGTGAGTGAATTCTTTGTTTGATACGAATAAATTGTAAAAGGTTTTATGCTATGGGAGCCTTCCTGTTTCTTTATTTGAGTGCCAGCGCTGTGGATGTTTGAGCGTTCAGGTGCGGGATTTGGAACAGCAAGCTGACTGTGTGAGGTATATCCCATCCTTAACAGCACTACATTAGGCTTTTTCAAAGCCTTACTAAGGTAAGGGGCTGGTGGAAACGCTTATCTCACATTTGCACTGAGAGACGAGTGGCATCTATTATCTTCCTCTCAAGCACGTGTGCATGTTTATTTTGATGCACTGAATCATCGATTGTTGGTGGAGCACACAATACACTTTGGAAATCAGCGATTGAAGTTTTAAAGAAATATATTTTGAACTTTGGATTTCGTTGTATTTTGCACAATTGTGCACTTGTCACTTTTGGCATGTTTTTTATTTCTCTGACAGTATATTTGATTTTAATCCCTTGAGGGATTTACTGTATGGGACTCACTTTTTTCACTGTTATTTTTTCACTGCAAAATATTTATTTGTTTTTCACTGATGCATGAATTGATATTCTATTTATTAGATTTTTCACTGGATTTCAGTACTCTTTGCACTGAATATTATTATTATATCTTTTTGCACATTGCACTTCATATTGATGTAATATTACTTTAGGAACTTTTATCCACACTTGAAAATTTGGTCAACGTTATATATTTTATTCCTCATTATATTTATGGATTTTTTTTTGGTAGCACGATGCTTTTGGTGGCACGTTTTGTCTACCCAATCAGTTTTTTATTATTAATATTTCACTCTCTTTACCCTCTTCATCAATTGATTGATGCTGGGCGGGTTTGACTTTAAGTGGAACATATTTTTATATACCTACAGACACTTTTGGATACTCTTACATGAATTTACTTTCTTGATCTATTTTGGATATTAATTTGAGTGGAACACTTTTAGACCTTCAGTCGGTGGTGGATTGACGGTTTTACATTTTATACTTTTTGGGTTGTCATTTTATTCATTAGTTTTATTGAGCAAGCGCTACTACACCCTACCTGTAATTCATTTATCTTGAGTGCGTGAGCATTTTTAGTAGTGGCAGCTGCGTTATTAGTTGTTATTTATGGTATTTAGTCTTAGTTTATTCTTTACCTTGGTTAGGTTGATTTGCGCATTAGTTCCCCCCCATTTTCATACCTGTTATTAGATCTACATTACTTGTGCAGCATATCATGGAGGTATTTGGGTTTCTTGAGAATAGGGAATTAGATATGGAAAATATATTTGAGAAACCTGAAGAGAACCCAACGGGGAATATTGGAAATTGTTTCAGAAAGATGGGCCATCTAATGGAGAAGAAAATTAATGCTTGGTGGGACATCGCAACCCATGAGAAATACATAAAGGATAGATTAATCCCAAGGAGATTAAGGTGGGATGTACCCATCAATGATGGTCTAATAGATAAAGAGTCCACGGAAGAGTGGTTTCAGTTCTTTAATGATAAAGGCCTAGAACTTTTAGCTTTTTTGATAAAAAGAAAACAACGCAAAATTAGAACGCTTGATCGCACTATCACTGAACTAAAAAACAATCTGGAAAGTAGTAAGGAACTACCTGAATTTATAGCCCTGTCTAACCAATTACAGCGGGACATGGAACAAAAAGACAAGGAAACAGTAGCTAGGAAAAAAAGAAAATATCAAAGGGATATGAAAGACTATGAGGATGATCTAGTCTATAAATGGCAGAACAAACTAGAAGAGCCTGGGACTTCTTCTAATAGGAGCTCACCTGAACAAGATGCAAGAGATACTATAGCCAATGGAAAAGAAAGCAATCAGAATGTCAATACAATGGAGTTGAACAATGGAACAAACACCCCAAATCATAAACCCAGAAAAAATGGGAATAATAATGGTTGGAAACCCTTCTGGAAAAACAACCGGAATAACCAAAATACCTATAATGCCCCTAGACCCTTCCAACAAATACCTAATAGGGGGAGATCACGAACACCACCGTGGAGAAATCAAGCTTATCAGGATAATATTCATTATGAAAACCTAAGACGTGAAGGAAACTATTATCCACAGGAAGAAAGAAGGGTTTATGATCATATATACAATTTACCTGTATACAATTATTATGACCATCTAAGAAGAGATGATGGTGGAGGGGGAAGAACCCCGAGAGTTTTTGAAAATAGGAGAACACCGAATCGTCATTTTTCCTATGGTAGAGAAAATAGAAACGCATCTCCTAGACGTTTTTTAGAGCCGAGACGCCAAGAATCCCCAAGGCGTCATCGGGAGAATGGGGTGCAGAGACAGAGGTATTGGAGCCCGGGACCGAGACCAGGAGAAATGAGGAAAGGAGAACACAGGAACAAAGAGTTTCGGAGGAGTCGGGACAAGGAAGAAAAGCCGAGAAGAACACCTGCAAGGACCCAAGGAAATCAATCTGGAAATCACGGAAACCGAGGAGAGGATGCAGAGCGGGAACAAAAAAACAGAAGAAGAAGAGATTGATAGGGGAAGGAGTCATTAATATTAGCGGAATAGAACTCACCAAAGAAGAACTTAAGGTTTTGGATAAGGGCCTGAAATATGCCCCTAAGAAAAACTTTAATAAATTTGATGCGTATGTGGATATCAACAAATTTGCCAGAAATCTCCACATTAAAAAATACATAATGAACAGACCAGGAGAAGGTGTAACAAGAATTACTACTGAAAACAATGATGTTGTGTTCAGTAATCTAAGGAACAAATCTGTATTCAATCCACCAATCAGTAACGACGGACACATTGAAGCATTCAGGCGAATGGTACTGAAAGATTTACATGATTTGAAGATTAAGAAAATATCTGATCCAGGAGACATCAAAAGTGGGATACGGAAACTGGAAGAAAGGAATGATGTGGTGGTGAGACAAGCTGATAAGGGGGGGGCTATTGTCATTCAATCTAAAGTGGCCTACAAGAAGGAAATCGAGCGCCAATTGAGTGACAAAACTACCTATTTAAAATTACCCGGGAACCCAATAGTACGCTATAAAGATGATCTAGCAAGACTTATCAAGAAAGGAAGGAAGAAAGAATTGCTAAACAAAAAGGAAGCAAAATACCTACAACCAGTGGGATGCAAGATACCAGTACTGTATACACTCCCAAAAATCCACAAATCAAGAGAGGATCCACCAGGAAGACCAATAGTCAATGGCATTAATTCCGTAGGTGCGAGAATAGGAGAGTACATAGATTGGTTTCTGCAACCTATAGTGAAGAAAACTGAAGCCTACCTCAGAGATACAAAACATCTGATCCAGTTGTTGGATACTATTGTACTTGATGGGAGTTCTATATACATGGCCACAGCAGATGTATCATCACTCTACACGATCATAAACCATAAAGAAGCGATTCAAGCCACCAATTGGGCCATGAATAATCTGAGTGATCTCAAAACCCCACAAAAGAACTTTATCTCTAATTGTTTAGAATACAGTTTAGACCACAATTACTTCTGGTATGACAATGATTACTTCAAACAAATATGTGGGATTGCGATGGGCGCTAAGTATGCCCCTAGTGTGGCAAATTTGTACATGGCCGAATGGGAAGCAGAAGTTTTATATAACAGAAAACCACCACAGTTACTTTTATATAGACGTTTTATTGATGATATTTTAATTATTTGGTCAGGAGATAGGGAGAGCCTTATAGACTTTGGTTTTTATTTGAATTTTAATGAAAAAAATATTAAACTATCATGGGAGATTAGTGATGAGAAAATCAGCTTTCTGGACTTGGAGATCACCAAAGAAGAGTGTAAGCTGGTAACAAAAACACATTTTAAAACGGTAGACAGAAATAGCTACCTTCCTGTAGATAGCTGTCATCACACTCCCTGGCTGGAAAATATCCCTAAGGGCCAGTTCCTAAGACTAAGGAGAAATTGCACAAAGACTGACGCATTTCTGGAACAGGCTGACTTTGTCGGCAAGAGATTTGTTGAAAAAGGCTACAAACAAGATTTTATTGAGAAAAAAATTAAAGATGTGGTTGCATTAGATAGAGATATGCTTATCCAGGACTCTACTAGAATTAATTCCTTTGCCGACAAAGTACCACTAATAATGGATTACAGTGTACAGCATAAGCAAATAGAAGCAATCTGCAAGAAATATTGGCATATTGTAAAAGCCGATCGTCATTTATCATCAATATTGCCAGAAAAACCTATGTTTACATACAGGAGGGCACCCACTTTAAGAGACATAATTGCTAAAAATGTTCTCGACCCACCTGAGAAAAAAAGTTTTTCTTTCTTCAATGAGAAAGGATATTACCCATGCAAAAGATGCTTTACATGTAAACATACAAAAGAGAGCAAAAAGAAAAAGGAAAACTTTAAATCCAGTGTCACAGGAAAAGAATATAAAATTAAAGAGTTTATTTCCTGCGATACTGAAGGGGTCGTGTACCTCCTAGAATGTCCATGTAAAATCCAATATGTCGGCAGAACAAAAAGAAAACTTTGGATGAGATTACGTGAACACACACAAAACATTATAAATGCGTTCCCAAAACACAGCTTGTCCCGCCACTATGAGCGTTATCATAATAAAGACCCCTCCTCATTAAAGGTATGGGGCATAGAGAAATATAAACCCCATTGGAGAGGAGATAACAAAGTACAAAAAATTAGTCAGGCGGAATCCCGTTGGATACATGAATTATGTACTTTAACACCGCATGGGCATAACATTGAGTTTGATCTTAATTGTTTTATATCTAATTTTTAGTGTTTTATCCTTCTCCTTTTTATTATGACCTATTTTAGTGTTTTTATGACAATATTATTGCTCTTAGTGATTTTAGTTATTTTTAAGGTCATTTATCCCTACCCACAAGTTAATGTGGATACACTATTTTTAATACCTTTATGGATACTCATTTGTATCTCTTGTTAAAGTGATCAGGTATTATCACTTTACTTTAATTATCCTTGGTTCCCACCCTTTATGATCTTCTTCCCACATGTGGGTATTATCCCAGTATTATGAAAACACTTTGGACCAGTATTCCTGCTTTGCCATCCAGCTATCCCGATTTTGACAATTTTTCTTTTTACCTATTCCCTTAGCCATCCAGCAGGGGGTTAGAGTTACACCGATTCCAAGTAACCTTTTGCATTGTGCCCTTTTGACCACTGGAGGGAGCACATTCCGCTTTTTAATTTATTTTTACCTGACATTATATGTTTACAAATATGAACTATTAAGTTATTGTCTTCATAACCCTTATTATTAGCGTTGCCTATTCAAATGTTTAGTCCATTTGTTAACTACTGGCCGCCACGGCACTATATAAGTCACCCTCGCACCAGCCGCTCTCCATCCTATGAGTAAGTGACGTGCTGTCAGTCACGATACGCGTGAGGAATTCGGAGAGCTGTTGGTGACGTCATCCGCTCGCGGCCGCAGAGCGGAGACACTCTTTTACTACACATGCTGATGACTCATCTATGTCTGTGAGTGAATTCTTTGTTTGATACGAATAAATTGTAAAAGGTTTTATGCTATGGGAGCCTTCCTGTTTCTTTATTTGAGTGCCAGCGCTGTGGATGTTTGAGCGTTCAGGTGCGGGATTTGGAACAGCAAGCTGACTGTGTGAGGTATATCCCATCCTTAACAGCACTACATTAGGCTTTTTCAAAGCCTTACTAAGGTAAGGGGCTGGTGGAAACGCTTATCTCACATTTGCACTGAGAGACGAGTGGCATCTATTATCTTCCTCTCAAGCACGTGTGCATGTTTATTTTGATGCACTGAATCATCGATTGTTGGTGGAGCACACAATACACTTTGGAAATCAGCGATTGAAGTTTTAAAGAAATATATTTTGAACTTTGGATTTCGTTGTATTTTGCACAATTGTGCACTTGTCACTTTTGGCATGTTTTTTATTTCTCTGACAGTATATTTGATTTTAATCCCTTGAGGGATTTACTGTATGGGACTCACTTTTTTCACTGTTATTTTTTCACTGCAAAATATTTATTTGTTTTTCACTGATGCATGAATTGATATTCTATTTATTAGATTTTTCACTGGATTTCAGTACTCTTTGCACTGAATATTATTATTATATCTTTTTGCACATTGCACTTCATATTGATGTAATATTACTTTAGGAACTTTTATCCACACTTGAAAATTTGGTCAACGTTATATATTTTATTCCTCATTATATTTATGGATTTTTTTTTGGTAGCACGATGCTTTTGGTGGCACGTTTTGTCTACCCAATCAGTTTTTTATTATTAATATTTCACTCTCTTTACCCTCTTCATCAATTGATTGATGCTGGGCGGGTTTGACTTTAAGTGGAACATATTTTTATATACCTACAGACACTTTTGGATACTCTTACATGAATTTACTTTCTTGATCTATTTTGGATATTAATTTGAGTGGAACACTTTTAGACCTTCAGTCGGTGGTGGATTGACGGTTTTACATTTTATACTTTTTGGGTTGTCATTTTATTCATTAGTTTTATTGAGCAAGCGCTACTACACCCTACCTGTAATTCATTTATCTTGAGTGCGTGAGCATTTTTAGTAGTGGCAGCTGCGTTATTAGTTGTTATTTATGGTATTTAGTCTTAGTTTATTCTTTACCTTGGTTAGGTTGATTTGCGCATTAGTTCCCCCCCATTTTCATACCTGTTATTAGATCTACATTACTTGTGCAGCATATCATGGAGGTATTTGGGTTTCTTGAGAATAGGGAATTAGATATGGAAAATATATTTGAGAAACCTGAAGAGAACCCAACGGGGAATATTGGAAATTGTTTCAGAAAGATGGGCCATCTAATGGAGAAGAAAATTAATGCTTGGTGGGACATCGCAACCCATGAGAAATACATAAAGGATAGATTAATCCCAAGGAGATTAAGGTGGGATGTACCCATCAATGATGGTCTAATAGATAAAGAGTCCACGGAAGAGTGGTTTCAGTTCTTTAATGATAAAGGCCTAGAACTTTTAGCTTTTTTGATAAAAAGAAAACAACGCAAAATTAGAACGCTTGATCGCACTATCACTGAACTAAAAAACAATCTGGAAAGTAGTAAGGAACTACCTGAATTTATAGCCCTGTCTAACCAATTACAGCGGGACATGGAACAAAAAGACAAGGAAACAGTAGCTAGGAAAAAAAGAAAATATCAAAGGGATATGAAAGACTATGAGGATGATCTAGTCTATAAATGGCAGAACAAACTAGAAGAGCCTGGGACTTCTTCTAATAGGAGCTCACCTGAACAAGATGCAAGAGATACTATAGCCAATGGAAAAGAAAGCAATCAGAATGTCAATACAATGGAGTTGAACAATGGAACAAACACCCCAAATCATAAACCCAGAAAAAATGGGAATAATAATGGTTGGAAACCCTTCTGGAAAAACAACCGGAATAACCAAAATACCTATAATGCCCCTAGACCCTTCCAACAAATACCTAATAGGGGGAGATCACGAACACCACCGTGGAGAAATCAAGCTTATCAGGATAATATTCATTATGAAAACCTAAGACGTGAAGGAAACTATTATCCACAGGAAGAAAGAAGGGTTTATGATCATATATACAATTTACCTGTATACAATTATTATGACCATCTAAGAAGAGATGATGGTGGAGGGGGAAGAACCCCGAGAGTTTTTGAAAATAGGAGAACACCGAATCGTCATTTTTCCTATGGTAGAGAAAATAGAAACGCATCTCCTAGACGTTTTTTAGAGCCGAGACGCCAAGAATCCCCAAGGCGTCATCGGGAGAATGGGGTGCAGAGACAGAGGTATTGGAGCCCGGGACCGAGACCAGGAGAAATGAGGAAAGGAGAACACAGGAACAAAGAGTTTCGGAGGAGTCGGGACAAGGAAGAAAAGCCGAGAAGAACACCTGCAAGGACCCAAGGAAATCAATCTGGAAATCACGGAAACCGAGGAGAGGATGCAGAGCGGGAACAAAAAAACAGAAGAAGAAGAGATTGATAGGGGAAGGAGTCATTAATATTAGCGGAATAGAACTCACCAAAGAAGAACTTAAGGTTTTGGATAAGGGCCTGAAATATGCCCCTAAGAAAAACTTTAATAAATTTGATGCGTATGTGGATATCAACAAATTTGCCAGAAATCTCCACATTAAAAAATACATAATGAACAGACCAGGAGAAGGTGTAACAAGAATTACTACTGAAAACAATGATGTTGTGTTCAGTAATCTAAGGAACAAATCTGTATTCAATCCACCAATCAGTAACGACGGACACATTGAAGCATTCAGGCGAATGGTACTGAAAGATTTACATGATTTGAAGATTAAGAAAATATCTGATCCAGGAGACATCAAAAGTGGGATACGGAAACTGGAAGAAAGGAATGATGTGGTGGTGAGACAAGCTGATAAGGGGGGGGCTATTGTCATTCAATCTAAAGTGGCCTACAAGAAGGAAATCGAGCGCCAATTGAGTGACAAAACTACCTATTTAAAATTACCCGGGAACCCAATAGTACGCTATAAAGATGATCTAGCAAGACTTATCAAGAAAGGAAGGAAGAAAGAATTGCTAAACAAAAAGGAAGCAAAATACATACAACCAGTGGGATGCAAGATACCAGTACTGTATACACTCCCAAAAATCCACAAATCAAGAGAGGATCCACCAGGAAGACCAATAGTCAATGGCATTAATTCCGTAGGTGCGAGAATAGGAGAGTACATAGATTGGTTTCTGCAACCTATAGTGAAGAAAACTGAAGCCTACCTCAGAGATACAAAACATCTGATCCAGTTGTTGGATACTATTGTACTTGATGGGAGTTCTATATACATGGCCACAGCAGATGTATCATCACTCTACACGATCATAAACCATAAAGAAGCGATTCAAGCCACCAATTGGGCCATGAATAATCTGAGTGATCTCAAAACCCCACAAAAGAACTTTATCTCTAATTGTTTAGAATACAGTTTAGACCACAATTACTTCTGGTATGACAATGATTACTTCAAACAAATATGTGGGATTGCGATGGGCGCTAAGTATGCCCCTAGTGTGGCAAATTTGTACATGGCCGAATGGGAAGCAGAAGTTTTATATAACAGAAAACCACCACAGTTACTTTTATATAGACGTTTTATTGATGATATTTTAATTATTTGGTCAGGAGATAGGGAGAGCCTTATAGACTTTGGTTTTTATTTGAATTTTAATGAAAAAAATATTAAACTATCATGGGAGATTAGTGATGAGAAAATCAGCTTTCTGGACTTGGAGATCACCAAAGAAGAGTGTAAGCTGGTAACAAAAACACATTTTAAAACGGTAGACAGAAATAGCTACCTTCCTGTAGATAGCTGTCATCACACTCCCTGGCTGGAAAATATCCCTAAGGGCCAGTTCCTAAGACTAAGGAGAAATTGCACAAAGACTGACGCATTTCTGGAACAGGCTGACTTTGTCGGCAAGAGATTTGTTGAAAAAGGCTACAAACAAGATTTTATTGAGAAAAAAATTAAAGATGTGGTTGCATTAGATAGAGATATGCTTATCCAGGACTCTACTAGAATTAATTCCTTTGCCGACAAAGTACCACTAATAATGGATTACAGTGTACAGCATAAGCAAATAGAAGCAATCTGCAAGAAATATTGGCATATTGTAAAAGCCGATCGTCATTTATCATCAATATTGCCAGAAAAACCTATGTTTACATACAGGAGGGCACCCACTTTAAGAGACATAATTGCTAAAAATGTTCTCGACCCACCTGAGAAAAAAAGTTTTTCTTTCTTCAATGAGAAAGGATATTACCCATGCAAAAGATGCTTTACATGTAAACATACAAAAGAGAGCAAAAAGAAAAAGGAAAACTTTAAATCCAGTGTCACAGGAAAAGAATATAAAATTAAAGAGTTTATTTCCTGCGATACTGAAGGGGTCGTGTACCTCCTAGAATGTCCATGTAAAATCCAATATGTCGGCAGAACAAAAAGAAAACTTTGGATGAGATTACGTGAACACACACAAAACATTATAAATGCGTTCCCAAAACACAGCTTGTCCCGCCACTATGAGCGTTATCATAATAAAGACCCCTCCTCATTAAAGGTATGGGGCATAGAGAAATATAAACCCCATTGGAGAGGAGATAACAAAGTACAAAAAATTAGTCAGGCGGAATCCCGTTGGATACATGAATTATGTACTTTAACACCGCATGGGCATAACATTGAGTTTGATCTTAATTGTTTTATATCTAATTTTTAGTGTTTTATCCTTCTCCTTTTTATTATGACCTATTTTAGTGTTTTTATGACAATATTATTGCTCTTAGTGATTTTAGTTATTTTTAAGGTCATTTATCCCTACCCACAAGTTAATGTGGATACACTATTTTTAATACCTTTATGGATACTCATTTGTATCTCTTGTTAAAGTGATCAGGTATTATCACTTTACTTTAATTATCCTTGGTTCCCACCCTTTATGATCTTCTTCCCACATGTGGGTATTATCCCAGTATTATGAAAACACTTTGGACCAGTATTCCTGCTTTGCCATCCAGCTATCCCGATTTTGACAATTTTTCTTTTTACCTATTCCCTTAGCCATCCAGCAGGGGGTTAGAGTTACACCGATTCCAAGTAACCTTTTGCATTGTGCCCTTTTGACCACTGGAGGGAGCACATTCCGCTTTTTAATTTATTTTTACCTGACATTATATGTTTACAAATATGAACTATTAAGTTATTGTCTTCATAACCCTTATTATTAGCGTTGCCTATTCAAATGTTTAGTCCATTTGTTAACTACTGGCCGCCACGGCACTATATAAGTCACCCTCGCACCAGCCGCTCTCCATCCTATGAGTAAGTGACGTGCTGTCAGTCACGATACGCGTGAGGAATTCGGAGAGCTGTTGGTGACGTCATCCGCTCGCGGCCGCAGAGCGGAGACACTCTTTTACTACACATGCTGATGACTCATCTATGTCTGTGAGTGAATTCTTTGTTTGATACGAATAAATTGTAAAAGGTTTTATGCTATGGGAGCCTTCCTGTTTCTTTATTTGAGTGCCAGCGCTGTGGATGTTTGAGCGTTCAGGTGCGGGATTTGGAACAGCAAGCTGACTGTGTGAGGTATATCCCATCCTTAACAGCACTACATTAGGCTTTTTCAAAGCCTTACTAAGGTAAGGGGCTGGTGGAAACGCTTATCTCACATTTGCACTGAGAGACGAGTGGCATCTATTATCTTCCTCTCAAGCACGTGTGCATGTTTATTTTGATGCACTGAATCATCGATTGTTGGTGGAGCACACAATACACTTTGGAAATCAGCGATTGAAGTTTTAAAGAAATATATTTTGAACTTTGGATTTCGTTGTATTTTGCACAATTGTGCACTTGTCACTTTTGGCATGTTTTTTATTTCTCTGACAGTATATTTGATTTTAATCCCTTGAGGGATTTACTGTATGGGACTCACTTTTTTCACTGTTATTTTTTCACTGCAAAATATTTATTTGTTTTTCACTGATGCATGAATTGATATTCTATTTATTAGATTTTTCACTGGATTTCAGTACTCTTTGCACTGAATATTATTATTATATCTTTTTGCACATTGCACTTCATATTGATGTAATATTACTTTAGGAACTTTTATCCACACTTGAAAATTTGGTCAACGTTATATATTTTATTCCTCATTATATTTATGGATTTTTTTTTGGTAGCACGATGCTTTTGGTGGCACGTTTTGTCTACCCAATCAGTTTTTTATTATTAATATTTCACTCTCTTTACCCTCTTCATCAATTGATTGATGCTGGGCGGGTTTGACTTTAAGTGGAACATATTTTTATATACCTACAGACACTTTTGGATACTCTTACATGAATTTACTTTCTTGATCTATTTTGGATATTAATTTGAGTGGAACACTTTTAGACCTTCAGTCGGTGGTGGATTGACGGTTTTACATTTTATACTTTTTGGGTTGTCATTTTATTCATTAGTTTTATTGAGCAAGCGCTACTACACCCTACCTGTAATTCATTTATCTTGAGTGCGTGAGCATTTTTAGTAGTGGCAGCTGCGTTATTAGTTGTTATTTATGGTATTTAGTCTTAGTTTATTCTTTACCTTGGTTAGGTTGATTTGCGCATTAGTTCCCCCCCATTTTCGTATCTCCTGATACGCCGTCGTATCTCTGAGATCCGACGATCAGATCTATGCGACAGATTCATAAGAATCAGTTACGCATAGATCTCCCTTAGATCCGACAGGTGTAAGTGACTTACACTGTCGGATCTTAGGCTGCAATCTCCCGCTTCATTTTTTTACGCGACGAATATGCAAATTCCGATTTCCGCTGATTCAGAAACGAAAGCGCCCGCCCGTCGCTTTTTTTTTTACGTCGTTTGCGTTCGGCTTTTTCCGGCGTATACTTACCCCTGCTATATGCGGCGTATCCAATGTTAAGTATGGCCGTCGTTCCTGCGCCGAGTTTTGAATTTTTACGTCGTTTGCGTAAGTCAGTCGCGAATACAGATGGACGTAATTTACGTTCACGCCGTTCACGCCGAAACCAATGACGTTCTAGAGACGTCATTTGGAGCATGCGCACTCGGAAAAATCGCGGCAGGCGCAGTACAATCGGCGCGGGGACGCGCCTCATTTAAATAATGCACGGAATTTGAATTCCGCCAGGGAGTTACGATCCGCCGGCGCAAGTTTCGAGGTAAGTGCTTTCTGAATACAGCACTTGCCTCAAAAAATTGCGCTGGCGGATCGTAAATAAGATAGATTACGCAGATCTAAAGATCCGCTGATCTATCTGAATCTAGCCCCGTGTGTACGCAAAGCAAGCTTGTCGAGTTCCTCGACAAGCCTAACAAGGAACTCGTCGAGGAAAACGATGTGTCTTTTCCGACGAGTTCCTCGGTCATGTGTACAAGGCTTTACACACACAAGCACTTGAAGAGTTGAGTTTCATTATTTCTAAGATATTGATTCTATTTTAAAGACTTTCATGGCTGGCTTGGTAGGATTGTATTGGGTCAAAGCTGATACGTTACCAGTATTTAAAAAGCGATTCTATTACAGGAAAGGTTTAGGAGGGATTAAATAGTACCACAAAAAAGAGTGTCTGCTAGAAAATATTATAGGCAGTAGCCAGCATGGATGTAGAAAGACAAAAGAGGGAAGATTTACTAAAACTGGAGCACAGAATCTGGCGCATTTGTGCATCGTAACAAATCGGCTTTTAACTTCAGCTTGTTTAACCACTTCAATACAGGGCTTTTATACACACCTCATTACCGGGCCTATTCTGGCACTTCTCTCCTACATGTAAAAATCATCATTCTTTTGCTAGAAAATTACGCAGAACCCCCAAATATTATATATGTTTTTTTTAGCAGACACCCTAGGGAATAAAACAACGGTCATTGCAACGTTTTATCTTGCACGGTATTAGCGCAATAATTTTTCAAACGCCCTTTTTTTGGAAAAAAATTGTTACATGAATTAAAAAAACAACAAAACAGTAAAGTTAGCCCAATTTTTTTGTATAATGTGAAAGATTATGTTACACCGAGTAAATAGATACCCAACATGTCACGCTTTAAAATTGCGCATAGTCATGGAATGGCGCCAAACTTTGGTACTTAATCTCCATAGGCAACGCTTTAATTTTTTTTTTACAGGTTACCAGTTTAGATTTACAGAGGAGATCTAGTTCTAGATTTGTTGCTGGCACTCTAACGCACGCGGCGATACCTCACATATGTGGTTTAAACGGCATTCACATATGTCGGCGGGACTTACGTGTGCGTTCGCTACTGCGCGCGAGCTACCGGGGACAGGGGCGTTTTAATTTTATTTTTTATTCTTTTATTTATTTTTTTACTTATTTTTTTATTTTTTAACACTTTTCTAATTTTTTTTATTTATTTTTTTACTTTTTTTACTATTACAAGGAATGTAAACATCCCTTGTAATAGGAATGTGTGTGACAGGTCCTCTTTATGGAGAGATGCGGGGTCAATAAGACCCTGCATCTCTCCTCCAGGCTGGAAATCATGAGATCGGTGAAAAAAAATTCACCAATCTCATGAATACAGTTGCTTAGCAGCCGCAATCGCGGCTTTGTTTACTTACGGGACCCGGGCGTGACGTCATCACATCGCGCCCGGGTCCTCCGACGGTCATAGAGATGACTGGTGACCATCTGGTCACTAGTCATCTCTATGCTTCCTCCGAGCGCCGGACGATTCTTTCTCCGGGCCCCCGATGGCACGGGAGAGCCCGGAGAAGCACCGGATGGCGGCGGGAGGGGGGGGATGTCCCCTCCCGCCGCCTGTAAGAACGATCTAGCGGCGGAATCGCCGCTATGATCGTTCTTATGGTGCGCAGGATCGCCGGCAGAACAAAAGGATATCTGGATGATGCCTCTAGGTGCAGGCATCATTCAGATATCCACCCGCAAAGCCCAGGACGTCATTTGACGTCCACCCAGGATGGGAGATCCCATCTGTGGACGTCAAATGACAATGGGCCGGTATTGAAGTGGTTAATTAAGCTTGGCCAACAAAATCTAGAAGCTGATTGGTTACTATGACCAGCTGCACCAGATTAGGTGTACACCAGTTTTAGTAAATCTCCAAGGTGTCATACATATACTTTCCTTTCATGAATTAAGAAAAAAATTAAACAGTGAGGTAGCTGTAGATGTAATATATCGGTATATGAAATTTTTACCATTAATGTCACTGCAACACAATGCACAGGTGCTTGGCACCGAGTAGCAGGAATGCGCCTTTTAGAACACCAGAACACACACAGCTGTGAATGGGCCTTCAAGGTTTCAGTGGTGCTCAGAGACACCAAACCTGTACACAATGGGGTTGATTTACTCAAAGCAAATAGACTGTGCAGTTGCTCCAGAGCTTAGTAAATGTGCAGAAGCTCTGCAGACTTCCATCATTCAATCATGTGCAAGCAAAAATTATTATTATTATTTTTTTTTTCTTGCAAGTGATTGGGTACTCTTTGCTAAGTGCAGCTTGACCTCATTTACTAAGCTCTGGAACAACTGCACTTGCAGAGTGCAAGTGCACTTTGAAAAATGCATAGTCTATTTGCCCTTAGTAAATCAACTCCATGGTATCAGCCATGCAGAACATGAGGGCCAAGTTGACATGCACATAGAGATTAAGTAGATCAGTGTACCTCAACATTATTAAAGTGCGTATTCTTTTATAAAAGCTTGCCAAGTACTTCCCGCTGGTTAATCTTTCAAATAGCCTTTGATGTGTAAATATGTGTTACCCATTCCTCCTGAATGTGTATAAATCAACTCAAACAATAGAGATTTGCTGAAATTCCACCATAGGCCTTTTTTCTTTTTTTGCATAACTTTTGCTGAAATTAAATATTTAGAAGTGTCTGTTGGATGAAAACCTGTTATGCACATCACAGGGACAATATAAAT
Source organism: Rana temporaria (assembly GCF_905171775.1). Lineage (NCBI taxonomy): Eukaryota > Metazoa > Chordata > Amphibia > Anura > Ranidae > Rana > Rana temporaria. Next base: position 55,809,814 of record NC_053494.1, on the reverse strand, counting down.
GAAGGAAATGCATTAATAGAAGCAACTAGGACCAGAAAAGGACCAAAAAACATATTATGTAAACAACTGTAAATTAGAATTGGGAAAATTGTAACTGTAACGAAACGTCCCACACTCCGCTTGAGTGCTTTCATCATATACCACTTCCTTCCAGTCTGGATATAGATATCAGATCTTCCAACTGCTCACAAGCACACAACGAGAAGATACTTGTTTGTCTGCTGAACATGGACTCTTTATTAGAATCAGAATACAAGTCTTATATACAGTAAAAGAGGAGATTCCTACATCCTGCTCATATTACTCTAGCAATACTCAGAAACATAATATAACATAAGCTGATTATCTAATCCCATAAAGCAGCCGTTGTGACTCCCTAACTACAATACACATTATCATACATATCAACACAGAACTCCTTCATACAATTGCAGGATCAATTAGCACAAGCAACAATGGGTGAGAGATCCTTAAAAGTTATCCTAGACTCATTTACATTATAGCAGCCAGACAGGTGGCTGGAGTTGATGACATTAGCATCTAACAGTATGTGTCCCAACAGTATTAATCAGTCACTCTTTCTAATATGACATATACATGGTTCCCAGAGTCTGTGTGTCTTGGGGGGACATGGACCTGAATCCAAAGTAACACCACCTCAAGGATCCCCAGCAGGGGTCAAGTCCTGGGGAAAAAAGTGTGGGAACTCCCACCCAAGATCCACTCCCCCACCCAAAAAAATAAAAAAATGATACGCTCATATGCATAATTACTAAACCGCATGTTTTGTTTTTTTCCTGCAAGCAAGTTCTTTCTAAATCCCGCGATAACTCGTGGCAGACCTCCGCAATGTCTCCTGGGAACAATGACAAAAGCTCCCAGGAGACATTGCGGCATTGAGGAAGTAACGGAATACCCGCACACTACCCGATGAATCCATATACAGGAAGCGGCCAGTAACATAAAGGATTACTAAGGTTCGCCTGCCCCTGACAGTGACTCGAGCTGGGCATCGCCGCTTAGTGAAGAATTGGCTCGGGTGGCTCGGCTGCTTTAGTCCTGCAAAGGGAACTGCGTTCCTGCTGTGAAAAAAGTGCAGGAACTCCGTTCCCACGCGTTCCCGCAGGACTTGAGCCCTGATCCCCAGGCTTACAGCTCGCAAAGAGCACCATTCCCCAAATGCCAGGGCCCATGATCGCAAGGCAAGAGGCTAGCATTCAGTCCCCTCCAAAAGCCTTTGTCCCAGGTGAGTCTGTCACAGTAACATATTGGTTGCTCTGAGCAGCAAAGGTATTTTTAAGTTTTGTATTAACTGATGGCATTAAAATTTAGTACATTGGTTTATACACTGATTACGTGCTTTTCTTTTGTAGGACTATTGAAGATTACCATAAGAGAATTAACTGGCTGATGGAAAGCAGCAGAAAGGTTATTTGTTCAGTTCATGAGCTGTCTTCTGTTAAATGTAAAATATGTATTGGGGTGCCTTAGTGGCTAATCATTTGTGTGATGTGTTAGAGCAGATGCTAATGACTTTACAGAGGTAGAGCTAATTGTCCATGGCCCTGGTATAACATGTAACAAGTGCCCTCTTATATCTAACATAAATACATTAACTGTCTGCTTCATCTCTTTGATTTCAAAGAATTGTATTGAAGTAGCCAAACAGTCAATTATAAGGAGGATATGCAGGAGGTGTGAATGGGGAGTTGGAAGTAGCTTGTTGGTGATTAAGCATACTATAGGTACAAAACCTGTTGGTAAGTATCAACTTATGATTCAGATTATTGATATATTAGTATTCATATCCTAAGGGTAATATAATGGAAGGGAATTTAATCATTGGTTTCAAGTGAACCTTGGACAAAAGCAAAGAAATATGTGAACAGAATGTAGAGATAGCTAAGCATTCCTGCCATATATATCAATCACCAGTTATGAACATCATCTGATGAATATCCTTTGCGTAAAGCAGGAGGTACCACATGAGTTCTTTAAGAAATTCAATTAAAGTTACCTGAAATTAGCCTTACTAATGGTGGTGCAAAAGTGGTGCCATCCAGTGATGCTAACAGATATTTGTAAATCTTCCTCACAGCTGAGTATACATTCACACCGAGGGCCCACGAAGATTTCACATTGTGGAATACAGATAAGGCTAGGTTTACATATGTACAGGTCGGGAACGTGTGCATAATAATGCGCATTGCCAACCATCAGGCAAAACGTGTTGCTCGTTTTCTCTTTCTTAATCACACCCCTATGGCCTCATACACACGACCGTTTTCCTCGACAAAATCCATCAAAAAAATTGGTGGCAGAGCTTTTTTTGCCAAGGAAAACGTCCGCGTGTATGTTTTTCGTTGAGAAAACTGTTGTGGTTCTCGACGAGAAAAAAAGAGAACAAGTTCTCTTTTTTTCTCGTCGGGAGTCTCAATTTCCTCGTCGTGTTTCTCGTCGAGCTGGTTTACAACGAGAAACACGTTCGTGTGTATGCTTAGAAACCCGCGCATGCTCAGAATAAAGTATGAGACGGGAGCGCACCTTCGGTAAAAGTAGCGTTCGTAATGGATATAGCACATTCGTCATGCTGTAACAGACTGAAAAGCGCGAATCGTCTCTTACCAAACTTTTACTTAACACGCAGTAACATGAGATTAGCAAAAGCAGCCCCAAGGGTTGTGCCAGTGGAATCGAAATTCCCCTTTATAGTGCCGTTGTACGTGTTGTACGTCACCGCGTTTGAGAACGACGAGATTTTGTCTTGGCAGTGTGTACGCAAAGAAAGCTTGACAAGAATCTCGACAAGCCTGACAAGGAACTCGTCAAGGAAAACGATGTTTCTTTTCCGACGAGTTTCTCGGTCATGTGTACGAGGCCTATGGATTGGAAAATGTGGCACAGAATCACGTGTTGCCACAACACCATGCGGTTGTGTTTTATAAATAAATGAATAAGCAAATTAACTTGAAGCATGTAGGTTAGACTTTTGTACACCTCTGTGCTATTGAGTGCACAAATGAAACTCTTGTATTGGTTGGAAATATTCAGAGGGTGATGAATTATGCCTGGTCTTAAAGGGTAAATTATAATATAGCATATACAATTGCTACGGAAGTCATATTGTAATTTCATGTTACTAATTACATTTCTCTTTTTAATCTGCAGCTGCTGTTATTTTCTGTAAAATTCAATGCAATATGGGAACATTCTGAGCTTTTTTAACCACTTGCTTACTGGGCACATAAACCCCCTTCGTTCCCAGGCGAAATTTCAGCTTCCGGCACTGCGTCGCTTTAACTGACATTTGCGCGGTCGTGCGACGTGGCTCCCAAACAAAATTGACGTCCTTTTTTCCCCACAAATAGAGCTTTATTTTGGTGGTATTTGATCACCTCTGCGGTTTTTATTTTTTGCGCTATAAACAAAAAAAGAGCGACAATTTAAAAAAAAATTTTTTTTTTTTACTTGTTGCTATAATAAATCTCCCATTTTTTTTTTTTTTTTAACTATTTTTTTTCCTCAGTTAAGTCCGATACGTATTTTTCTTTTTTTTTTGTGGACATAGGACGTATGCGAACGTCCTGACTTCAGGGTCCTTAAGGCCCAAGGACGTTCGAATACATATTGCCCTTTATTTTTTTTATTTTTTTTAAAAAAATGTTAAAGTGTATTTTGTGCTTGTACTCGAGAGAGGAGCCGGACTGCAGGAGTTGGGAGTAGGCAGGCCTCCCCCAGAGGCAATCTGCCACCTTTCTCCATGCCCCGGGTGGCAATGGCAGGTGTGTGAGGGGGTCCTCCCACACAGCCCGCCCTACCTGCTCCGCTTTGAAGCCCAACAGGGCAGAGGGACTCCCTATAAGGGAGTGAGAGGATCTAGCCCGCTCAACCAGCCCCGTTAGTCCTTCGCCTCTCTTTTTAGAGACCGCGTGGTCAAAGTGCGTGATGTTAACCCAATTTCGAGTGCGTGTAAGTGTGGTGGTTTTTGTGGGAGGGGGGTGGGCGTACTAAGCGCAGGCTTACCTCGCATAGCACACCCACCGGGAGCCGGGCTGAGACCACCAAACTCAATTCACATGTAGCCGAGACCGGGATCCGAACCCCTAGCTGCAGAGGTGAATGGCTTGTCAGCGCAGTGCCAATCGCGTTGAGCCACCGCAGCTCCACACGATACGTATTTTTCGACGTATTTTTGTAAAAAAAAAAAAAAAAATTGAAATAAGCGACTGGTTTGCGCAAAAGTTATAGCGCCTACAAAATGGGGAACAGAATTATGATTTTTTTTCATTATTTTTTTTTTACTAGTAATGGCGCCGATCTGCGATTTTTATTGGGACTGCAATATTGCGGCGGACTTATCGGACACTTTCGACACAATTTTGGGACCATTCACATTTATACAGCGATCAGTGCTATAAAAATGCACTAATTACTATATAAATGTGACTGGCAGGGAGGGGGTTAACACTAGGGGGTGAGGAAGGGGTTAACTGTGTAGCCTGGGTGTGTTCTAACTGTGTGGGGGGAGGGGGGTGACTGGGGGAGGTGACCGATGCTGTGTCCCTATGTACAAGAGACACAGATCGGTCTCCTCTCCTCTAACAGCACGTGGAGCTCTGTGTTTACACACAGAGCTCCACGTCCCTGCTGTTACCGGCTGTGTTCCCGACGATCGCGTGTACCCGGCGGACATCGCGGCCGCCAGGTACACGCATCGGGTCCCCAGCGATGCGGCGGCACAGTGGTTACCCGCCGCGTGCCCCCCAGTGGCGCGCGCGGGTAATGCATTTCAAATGACGTCCAAAGACGTCCACTTGGCACCTGAGAACCGCGCTGTTGACGTCTTTTGTCAATAGCGCGGGTCTCAAGTGGTTAAGATACATTCTTTCAATCCTGGAATGAATATGGGATTAAAGAAAATATTGATAACGGAGGGCTGAGATTAGATTTGAATTGTAAGGTGTAAACTTGGGTAACTTGCCACGCTAAATACAAAAATAATAATAATAACTTATGAAATTAAATAAAGTGACAGTAGTCAGTCCAAAGATTTCCATATAGGTCCATACAGGAATAAAGTGATATATTGTTGCAACACGTGTACAAATGATAATGAGTGACCGTACACCCAAGTACGCCTTCCACCATATAGATACAACATGTGCCCTTACCAGATAGCTAGACTCCACATTATAATCACGCATTGAATCACACATCATAAAGGATCCATCCACTGGAGGTAGAGAAGGGTAGCGTCATGGCCGTTAATGGTGGTTTATCACTCTTTCTCATGTAGGTTTATGTAAAAAAGGCAAAAAGTCACCACATAGTGTAAAACCAGGGTGATTTTATTGAAAAAATGCCAATAAAAGTCACCACAGGTCCAATACAATGTAACAAGTGGATAAAAAGGTTCTCACATAAAAATCTGTAGATCAGAGTAGCGTGGTATCGCTGGACATAAGCTCTGCCCTACTAGTTTCATCATACATGATAACAGCATAGATCAGGGGTGTCCAAACTTTTTTCAAAGAGGGCCAGATTTGATGAAGTGAACATGCGTAAGGGCCGACCATTTTTCTGAAATTCTTTGAACCATTAAAATTTGGTATAAGTGTGTTTGCGGCCCAACAAGAATTCTCCTGCCTTTGTGGCTGTGTGTGTGGTGAAGAGATGAGCTTGGGCGTGTTATTTGGATATACTGTATTTATCGGCATATAACACGCACCTTCACTTTAGGAAGGAAGTTTCATGGAAAAAAAGTGTAAATAAAGAACTGTGAAGCAAAATAAGGGTCATTGCCCATCAATGCAGCCCAATCAGTGCCATGGATGCAGTCTCGCCATTGCCATAAATGCAGCCTGATCGATGCCCATCTGCAGCCTCGGAGGGGAGGGGGGGGCGGGACAAGTGCCAACAGATTACATACAGGAGAATCTCCTGTGTACACAGCAGCCTCTTTAATACAATGTCCCGCCTCTTATGATAGACAGAGGAGTCATCCAATGGCAGCCCAGGAGACGAGACTTCCTATTACAGATGCCGCAGAGTAAACGGGAGATTCTCCTGTATGTAATTTGACAGCACTCATTCCCCCGCCCCTCCCTGTCCCCTCCGAGGCAGCACCAATAAATACAGTATATATCCAAATTACCAGGGGGGCCACATTAAACTGGAACGGGGGCCGCAATTGGCCCCCGGGCCGGACTTTGGACATGCCTGGCATAGATGGATCCTTTATGATGTGTGATTCAATGCGTGATTTGACTCCTATATTGTGGAGTCTAGCTATCTATTAAGGGCACATGTTGTATCTATATGGTGGAAGGCGCACTTGGGTGTACGGTCGCTCACTATCATTTGGACACATGTTGCAACAATATATCACTTTATCTCTGTATGGACATATATGGAAATCTTATGGACTGGCTACTGGCACTTTATTTAATTTCACATGTTATATTATTATTTTTGTATTTAGCATGGCAATTGTTGTTTATATGTATTTTGACACAATTTGTTCTGTAATTGCCGGCAGCTTGCTTTCTCATGCTTTTTGTTTTTCATTTTTGAACTTTCACCTGCGCAATCACAACCCCTCTCTGTTTCTTACCTAAATATGCTTGTATGTTACCAACAATGTTTGTTTTCTCACGGTTGTGTACATCACAGGTTCACTTTATTCTGAAGTAGCTGTCATATTTAGGCCCCTGACCTTGTGTGGCCAGCAGCAGTTAAACCTTTGCAATTACTCCATTTAGCAGTCCTTGGTTTGCATACTCAAGAGACTATATACAAATACTCAGACAAGTGCCAATTGTCGTGGCTAATTGGGTTTCTTAACACCATGTTTTATCCTTTAGATGTTTGGCCTTGTAAAGGGGAAAAACGTTGGATTGCTAATAGATTCATCACATCTAAACTGTGGACCAAGGAGAATGGATTTCCTAAGAGGCCTGTTGGTAATTAATTATCTTGTTTGTAATAGCAGGCATAGAGTAATGCAATGCAGTGAATTAATCTTCAAATTTGCTGTGTTTGTAAATCCAGTGCAACAGCATTTACTGGTCATGAATGTTTCATACAGCCTGTATAAATTATAAATTTTTTCCCTTGTTAAAACTCAACTTTTTCTTTAAAAGTTTTTTTTTTGTTAACATAAGGTTTGATAAAATAATTCATGTTTTTTTAGCTATTATAATAATACAATAATGTATGTAATAATGTAACTATTATTGCGTCATGAGGATATGATGGAGATTGCAAGTCACACGTTGCTGCAGTTATTTGCAGACTTCACCCTTTGACTTATATAATGATCACCAATTATTTCTCATTTCTTTTTTGATTGTCTGCAACAGATTGTACATGAGAGTTTTTGGTATTGTGCTTGACCAATTAGGATTGGTTGCAGGAGAATAGCAGGAATTTCTTATTATCCGTGATTAAATTGGCAGAATGAAAGATTTATTAATGTGAGGCCCGGTACACACGACCGAGTTTCTCGGCAGAATTCAGCCAGAAACTCGATGGGAGTCGTATTCTGCCGAGAAACCCGGCCGTGTGTACACTTTCGGCCGAGGAAACCGATGAGGATCTCGTTGGGCCAAATAGAGAACATGTTCTCTATTTCCTCGTTCCTCAATGGGAAAAGTTGGCCCGCCGAGATCCTCGGCGGCTTCACAAGAAACTTGACGAGCAAAACGATGTGTTTTGCTCGTCGAGTTTCTCGGCCGTGTGTACGGGGCCTTTGATTTGCCTACATATAGATCCAGCTGATTTGTGGAGAATCATGCCATCCAGGAATCATTGCAGTCATGAATTGTGAATTGCATAGTTTTCTCTAGATTAGAAATATTCAGGCAAATAAAAAACAAACAAACACACATTACTTGATTTGTAAACCAATTTTCCTCTCCACCACTAGCAATTTTACTCTACTCTACATAAAAAAAAATATATATTTTATGTAGATTGTAGAACATCCATTAGCTTGTAAAACTAGTGGTGACATTGTCATTCAGCTGCACATAACCTCCTCAGAGAGTTGAGCTATGAATGGGGCCCCGCAGATCCACACACTATGGGCCAGATTCTCAGAGACTTACGTCGGCGTATCAGTAGATACGCCATCGTAAATCCGAATCGTTCTGGAAACCAGTTACGCTTAAATTAGGCTAAGATACGAGTGGCGTAAGTCTCCTACGCCGTCGTATCTTAGGGTGCATATTTGCGCTGGCCGCTAGGTGGCGCTTCCGTTGAGTTCGGCGTAGAATATGCAAATGACTAGATACGCCGATTCACGAACGTACATGCGCCCGTCGCAATTAGTTACGCCGTTTACGTTAGAGATACGCCGGCGTAAAGATAAAGCTGGTCTCTAGGTGGCCCATCCCATGCAAAGTATGGATGTCGGAACAAGCGTATCTTTTTACGTCGTTTGCGTAAGTCGTACGAGAATAGGGCTGTGCGTAAATTACGTTCACGTCACAGGCATTGAGCCGACGTATCTTTGGGCGTAAATACGACGTGACACTGAGCATGCGCGCGCATGCGCTGTTCGTTCGGCCATGCATCTACATGGGGTCAAGCCTCATTTAAATACAACACGCCCCCTACTGCCTACTTTGAATTACGCGCTTACACCGGCCCATTTACGCTACGCCGCTGTAACTTAGGAGGCAAGTGCTTTGTGAATACAGCCTCTCTAAGTTGCGGCGGCGTAGCATAAATACGGTACGCTACGCCCGCGCAACGTAGATCAGCCGTATCTAAATCTAGGCCTATATAAATATAGATTGCCTAGAGAAAATGATGGCGGGGAGGGGAGAGTTAGGCCGCGTACACACGATAGGATCGCCAGAGGAGAACGGTCTGAAGGACCGTTTTCATCAGTCCAAACCGATCGTGTGTAGGCCCCATAGGTCATTTAACCTTCGGTCAAAAAAAATGAGAACTTGTTTTAAAATTGAACCGATGGACGCCTAACCGATAGGTCAAAACCGATCGTTAGTATGCAAAAGCAACGGTTAAAAACCCACGCATGCTCAGAATCAAGTCGACGCATGCTTGGAAGCATTGAACTTCGTTTTTTTCAGCACGTCGTTGTGTTTTACGTCACCGCGTTCTGACATGAACGTTTTTTTAACTAATGGTGTGTAGGCGCGACGGACCATCAGTCAGGTTCATCAGTTAACCGATGACAACGGTCCTTCGGATGGACCGATCACGTGTACGCGGCCTAACAAGACCAATCACCCTTTACAAGGAGACAGGGCAGCACCGTTTTTTGTTAGGAAAACTCAGAGATAAAGTGCAGAAAATGTTGTAACCTGGATTACTGTACATTTGTGGAGGAAATGCACAAATGATTGCAAGATTCGGCTAATAATACACATGCCTCTTGTATTTAAAGTGGTTGTAAACCCACATTTATGACTCTTACCTACAGGTAAGCCTATAATAAGGCTTTACCCCTTTAAATAATTTTGGCTTGAGTTCATCTGTAAAGTGCAACTAAATGCTTTGATTGTAACTGTTTTGGGAAACCATTAAATTGATACGTTTAGTTTCACTTTAATTATTGTGCTAATAAGCCAAAAAAAAAGGTAGATTTTGACCTGCAGGGAAAAATCAGCAGAGCTTGCAATGCAAAATAAGAAATGATAGAACTGCAAACTACAACACAAGGGGGATAAATAATTCAAATATACAACGTAGAATGTTTTCATTAACACCCTGCACATAACATGTATCATCAGATGCTGACTATAACGTTTACATAGAAATGGCTTACTTTTACTTCTAATGGAAACATCTTTGAGCTATGAAACATTTTTTAAGTGTATATTTTATTGTATGAAATGTATTTTAGTGCCTTGTAGATGAGCAGATATGTTACAAGGATACCATATATCTGATGTCCTTTGGAACAGATGTTTCATGCCTTTGGGATTCTCCAAGGAATGTTTCTGCCCAAATGTAAGTGTCTACACTCCAAAATATTTTCATTTATTGGGATAATTGGACTGCATTATAAATAGGGCTATACAGTGGTTATGCTACCTTTTTACAAGATTAGCTTTTTGTCTAAAGTTGGCTATACACGAATACATTTTTGATCGAAAATTAATGCAAAAAATTCTCAGTACATTTGACAGCTTGACAAATGTTATTCAACAGTAGTTCAAAATTTTGTTTGCTTCTAACATTCGATTTTGGAACGAATGGACTTTACCAAACAAAAACCATGTACGGTGTTAAAATTTAAATTCGTCTGTCACTGCGGTCAAAAATAACGTCAATTTGACCCCCATTAATGATTTGAAAATCAAACATTATGAAAAATTTGAACTAAATTCTACTGTATAGCCAGTTTCAAAACGACACTTCCTAAAAAAAAGGCATGAGTCGTGGCTCATATTTTGTGTGCCGCGGATCTGCCGATATGGTTCCTGCTATCGAGATGGTTCATGTAAAGACTGCGCAGGCGCAATCCTTGTCGACGGAAATCTCCGAACCTCGGCCAGCATCCAGGGCGACGTGGAATTTGAGGAAAGTGGCCAGTCGGCCTCGCTTCGCTCGGACGGCTCGCTCGGCCTCCTGGCTCTTTTTTTAACATCCTCCAATCCACGGGGATGCTAAAGAATGAGCCTGGATGCCAGCCGAGGTTCTGAGTTTTCCGTCGGCAAGGATTGCGTCTGCACAGTCCTTACAGGAACCATCTCGATAGGGGAATCTTAACGACAAGTCACAGCCATATTATGACAAGATTTATTTTAGCTTGAAAGCATAGGCAATGTGCAAACATTTTAACTCTTTTCATTTACTACCAATATACCAAAAGCATTGTGTCCGTCAGCATTTCTATGTGATAAAAGTTGAGCTTACTGGAAATACACAAAAATCTAAAGTTTCTCATATCAGTAGTGGATGTCTAATACCTGTTGTGTACACCTTTTGCATCTTGCTTTTCTGACATTGGTATAGAGTGCATGAAGCCAGGCAGTGGATTCAAGAACTGCAACCTCGTGGAGGCTGTAACTTACTTCTGGCGCTAAGGAAAGCACTGAACATCCAAGACTTGGATTCACTTGTCATTATTGTCAGCAGCTGGTATGATTTTTTTTATTTATTTATTATTATTTGTACTTAATTTTTAATTTGTATTGATTATTTTTAAAAGGGAAAGGCTGAAAATGAGTATACATTTGGAAAGCAATGTTTAAAGATCTCTACCAAAATTTGCTACAGCAACAGTATAATTTTTCATGTAAGCTCTAAATTTTATTATTGAAAAGCAGTCTAAAGCCCCATACACACGATCGGATTTTCTGTGGACAAAGCGTAGGACTTTTGTCCGAAGGGGGCGTTGGCTTCGAACTTGTATTGCATACAAACGGCAAAGAATTGTCAGCCAACGAACACGAAACTACGTGGTTTTTCATCTCTTTAGCGCCACCCTTTGGGCAACTTCTGCTTATGTTGTGTCATTTTGAGCATTGCTTCTGAACATGCGTGGCTATGAGTAAGCACTAAGTTTTTGTTTGAAATGCGTCAGGTTGTATCCTGTTTGCTGTGGCATGTATCCTGTGATCTTATTTTTACAATAAAAAGCAATATTTTTGGAGTGCGCCTGTCCAGACAGCACACATTTGTTGTTGGAAAATTTTGAAGCATGCTATCCAACATTTGTTGGCGGAAAATCTGACAACAATTGTCAGATGGAGCATGCAAACAGTCGGATTTTCTGACAGCAGCCTGTCATCACACAATTCCCGTCGGAAAATCCGATCGTGTGTATGGGCCTTTAGGCTGCAGTTGAGGGAATTTGACTAGGCTGAAATGAAGTTGCCTGTTGTAAACAGATGCAAGCATTTTCTTTCTCTCCTCTCCCCCTAGTAATCATACTGCAACATAACAATTGACTTGTAGCAGAGGATGATCTGTGTAAAGCCTCATACACGATCGGATTTCCATCAGACAAATCTGTGGATTTTTGTATGAAGGGCAATGGCCATGAACTTGTTCTGCATACAGACGGCATACATACAGCACAACTTTTTCAGCCAACATTCACGAAACTACGTGGTTTTTCAGCTCTTTACCGCAACCTTTTGGGCAACTTCTGCTAATGTTGTCTGATGGTTAGCATTGGTTCGAAGCATGCGTGTTTGTACTTTGGATTTTAGTCCGATCGAATAATCCGACGGAACACATTTGTTGTCGGACAATTTGAGAGCATGGGAATTCCGACAACAATTGTCCGATGGAGCATACAGATGGTCGGAATATCCGACAAAACCCTTCCATCACACAATTGTTGTCGGAATATCCGATCATGTGTACGAAGCTTAAGGCATTTGCGAACACGACCAAGAAATCCACATGTACCAGTATTTACATGGCTGTGTCATTTCTAAGCCAATATCCCAGTCCAGGAAAAGAGATGCTGATCCTGAATAGTGTCTGCCTGATCAATGATGGCTATGTGTTTCTAGAAAGAAAAGAATATCACTGCATTTTTAGAAGATTACCATAATTTCTGAGAGATGATAAATATCTGTATTACACTTTCATATTATTTAACATGCATTGCCTTAACATGAAAAAATGTAGTTGACTAATTTACACATAAATGAATAGTGTAATGGTTTACAAAATGTATTTATATTTTCTTAACTATGCCATTGACTTCCAGGTTTATTATTTCATAGCCAGACACATTGGATATTATTATTTTTCACATTTGACATTGTATTGTAGATACAGCCCACAAGTTGAATAAGAGAATGCTAATAGGTTCCTGCAACCATTCTGCTCCCCTTCCAGCTGTTCTATTCAGACGCCCACCACCCATGGCTGTCTGAATATCCAAAAAATTACTGCATATGATTGGATGCAGCCCAGTTCAGTTGACAATTTTCCTTCCCGTATCTTCAATTCGGTGGTGCCAGGAGGACTGATTCGTCCAAAATTTGAGCTGTGTATAGTAGGCTTAGGACACTGCCTAGGCCAGCACTGTAAAGTGGTAGGTAGCAGTAGCAGAGCTGAACATCTAGTTTAGTTGTACTAATTATTGGATGGGTTTGTGTAGTGCAGAGAGAAGTCACAAATTTCTCTGAACCCCGAGCGCCACATATCCATGAGCCCTCTGTCTGCAGGTTTACTGATCGATGCTTTAAAGTTGTTGTTGAAGCGGAAGCGGAAGAAAACCCATCCATAAAACAGTTTCTCAACCAAACTGTCAAACCATCCAATGGCTGGTGTCATAACTGATCACATGTGCAGCATCATGGCAGTTGTAGATTAAACAGAGACAAAGATGGCAGCATCCTTGGCTGTAAACGATAGTGGGGGGTTACTTACACTTTAATAATCATCCGTATTTCTTTTGTATGGGCCTGGGGAAGCATGGCCTCTAAATACATCCATAGACAAATGATCAGGCATATTTATTTCTTTACCATGAGTTAATCCCATTGATATATGGACATGTACTGACTACAGACATTATTTATGAGTCCACAGCCCTGACCAGGCGCCGGATGTCTTAGCGGACTACATCTTGCAATGCACCCTGGGAAAAAATCTTCAACTTCATGTTGTATCATTTGACAGCATCGCCCAGGTAATACTTTGTAGCACTGTGTGTATCAAAATATGTGCCAAATGGGTTATATCAAAAATGTATTTTTAGAGTACCCATAGACTTCGGATTATAGTCAAATAAGCAGACTAAGCGATATTCTCATAGCTTCAAGTTAAAGCAGCTGGCTGATGTTAGAATGAATGTTGGACTGGGCAGGGTAACATTTCAGACTTGATCACTGTTGTGCCCCTGCTGATAAGATGGCACCAACTCCTGCCCCATCCCCCTCCCCTTTCCAATACACCTCAACTTCGGTTGAGTTGGGCTTTCAGGTTTTTGCCCTGCTGTGTCATTTATTTTCCTGGGGACACAAGTGAGCTGTTGTAGGCTACATGTGGTTTAGTTCGTCAGTGTCACAACTTGGTGTTTTCAGGCACACGGGAGGTATACATGTAGTATCCAGCTCTGCTGCCAGTGGCATGACAAACTAAAATAATCAGTGGTTGGACGCTGCAGAAACTTTGTCTTCAGGGCATATATCTCTGAATGCGAGAAAAATATAAATTGCGCTACCTCTAAAACATGTGAAAAAAAGTGTTTAGATCACAAGACATTAAAAATATCCAAAAATTTACATAAGTAATGTATGATGGTATATATAAGTCACTAATATACCAAAAACAGGAGAGGTTGATTGCCACTATAGAGCACCATAGAGCACTCTCATACCCCTCAATAGTAGTGAGTCAATGATTAGCATCAAAATAAATTAAATACATTTAAATTAAATTAAATAAAAATGATGCATTCAAATTAATCTTCAAAAATGAAACAAAAAAAATAAAAATTTGAAATTATAAGACATTATAGCAAATAAAGTCCATAAATGTTTAACACATGAAATGCCAAACACCCGTGCTCTGTGCCAAAGTCCAGAATATGTTGAAAATGTGTCCAAAGAAAAGTGATGTATCCTCCACCAAACAATGAATTGGCTCCTTACCAGATCGCCGTGATCCCTTATGACAGGGGATCATGAACAGCATATAATAGGTAATCACTTCCAGCCACGCAGTTCAGACAGATTCGATCCTTAACATTGGGTCTCATCCACAAGAGATTAAAAATCACCAGCATAAATGCCTGCCATGTAAAAAACAATAACAGCTCCACAGTGCATTAAATGAGTAAAAAAATGATTAAAAAGTAGTATTGCACTTACAAGCATGCAGTAAAATAATGCCTCAAATCTGATGTGCCGGCCGGTACACAAATTTCCAGACACCTGTCCTCTGGGGGAACGTTTGGAGCTCTTGGGTGACGACAGCGCGCCGCTCCGCTCCAGGGCGGTATGAGAGTGCTCTATGGTGCTCTATAGTGGCAATCAACCTCTCCTGTTTTTGGTATATTAGTGACTTATATATACATTACTTATTTCAATTTTTGGATATTTTTATTGTCTTGTGATATAAACACTTTTTTTCACATGTTTTAGAGGTAGCGCGATTTATATTTTTCTCATATTCTGTTTCTGTATCTATTGTTTACATGGTAATCGCAGCTCTCAGATTGAACAGGCTGTAACTGTGTTGCAGCTTCTTTTTTTTTCCAGTATTTTAGCGCAGTTTCTTTCCAATTTTCTATATATCTCTGAATGCATATGGCTCACTGTTTGGTACAGTGTGCAGCCACTGCATATTTCAGCCTGTTTTAGACTTTGTGGGGCCGGATGCTGCTTCTGTGCCTCCCTGGCACCCGAAAATGCTGATGGCCAAACCGACCAATTGCATGCGACCTTACAAGTTGGGAGCTCATGAGAAGGACTATCTAACAAACTGTTTGTTCTACAATAGGCTGATTTACAAAGACTGGCGGACACAATTGGGGGACGTTTTCATTGCTTCTCTTCTTGGAAAGAGGTACATTTTAGTACTGAATTATGTTTATTTATAATCATTAGTGATGATCACATTTTCCCTCTAAGCTAAAAGCAAGTTTATTTTTTGTATCATTCCTTTTGAATAACATGTGTACATGAATAATATAATGTAAATGTAAACCCTAACAATACATTTCACCCTTTTGCTCTTTTTGGTTTACTAAATATACCATATTCAGCAGCAGCAACATATACCATGTTTAACACCATAACATATTAAATATACAGTAGATATTAAATATAACATTGAAATTGCTTAGTTATATCTTTGTTTCATAACAGGGTAGTCCTTTCATTCTGATTGATTGCTAGGTTGTTGCACTTTTTACTTTGTTGCGTTTTTATTGGAAGTGTTGTAACATTTGTTTGTTGTTGTAATGGCAGGATGAGATCTATGCCAGCACTGATATCAAGCTTCTGATTAAAGAGGTGCACAAAGCCAATGACCTGCTAAATAAGATAAATGAGATGCGTCAAGGATCGCTCGATGATGCACTTATTAAAATAATGCAGGAGGTGAGCTATACTTTTTGTGATTTTAAAGGGTAGGTTGAATTAGGCTTCTAAGTTTGTAAATTTGTGTTACCAACTTAATACTAGTGGATAAGAAAACTACCGTATGTATTTCCTAGTAAATACTTCTGCTCTCTTGAAATAGAAGAAAATGTGATCTCATTCTGTTTAGCATCTATTTGAAAATATATATTCTTACAGATATCAACAAGAGTGGCTAAAATCCCTCCCTCTGCTTTCCTTCCAAAACCTCCTAATCACGATGGACCACTGAACATAGAGATTTCAGATTTTTCACCAAAAACTTCAACTAAATGGCTTAAGAAAAATGGATTAAAAGGTAACATGTTCAAAAAATGTGATTCAATTATTCTACAATATTCAAATATGTGTCTGTTTTACAAATGATTACATTATATATAATATGTATTATTACTGTTCTTTTGTATGAAAAATAAATGTTTTCTAGGTCAGGGGTTTTCATGTTTTAGGTTTCCATTTTTTTATATATAATGTATTAAAACAATCACTGTACAGTCTGACATGTTATGCCCCATACACACAAGCGGAATATCCGCCAGCAAAAGTCTGATGTGAGCTTTTCATCGGAAATTCTGACCGTGTGTATGCTCCATCAGACTTTTGCTGTCGGAATTTCTGCCAGCAAAAGTTTGAGAGCAGGTTCTCAATTTTTCAGACGGAAAAAATTCCTAACGGAAAATCTGTGTGTCTGTATGCAGTTCCAACGGGAAAAAAACACGCATGCTCAGAAACAATTTGACGCATGCTCTGAAGCATTGAACGTCTTTTTCGTCAGTGTTGTACATCATCATGTTCTTAACATTTAAAAGTTCTGAGAACTTTTGTGTGACCGTGTGCATGCAAGCCAAGCTTGAGCGGAATTCCGTAGGAAAAACCATCCAACTTTTTTCCAACGGAAATTCCGCTCGTGTGTACAGGGCATAAGGTTGTTAAAGTCACTGTACAGTGTCTTAGAAATTGATCTTAAATTGAATTCGATATTCTATACATTTTTATAAAACCCTATCATACAATCAATTTAAAATTTAATTTCATTAAGGTTATCTTTAGCTGGACACTTAGGCCTGGTTCACATACAGTTGCAATAAAAAGTATGTGAACCCTTTTGGAATGATATGGATTTCTGCACAAATTGGTCATAAAATGTGATCTGATCTTCATCTAAGTCACAACAATAGACAATCACAGTCTGCTTAAACTAATAACACACAAAGAATTAAATGTTACCATGTTTTTATTGAACACACCATGTAAACATTCACAGTGCAGGTGGGAAAAGTATGTGAACCCCTAGACCAGGGATATGCAATTAGCGGACCTCCAGATGTTGCCAAACTACAAGTCCCATGAGGCATAGCGAGACTCTGACAGCATCAAGCATGACACCCAGAGGCAGAGGCATGATGGGACTTGTAGTTTGACAACAGCTGGAGGTCCGCTAATTGCTTATCGCTGCCCTAGACTAATGACACCTCCAAGAGCTAATTGGAGTAAGGTGTAAGCCAACTGGAGTCCAATCAATGAGATGAGATTGGAGGTGTTGGTTACAGCTGCCCTACCCTATAAAAAACACAAACCAGTTCTGGGTTTGCTTTTCACAAGAAGCATTGCCTGATATGAATGATGCCTCGCACAAAAGAGCTCTCAGAAGACCTACGATTAAGAATTGTTGACTTGCATAATGCTGTAAACGGTTTTTTAAAAGTATCTCCAAAAGCCTTGCTGTTCATCAGTCCATGGTAAGACAAATTGTCTATAAATGGAGAAAGTTCAGCACTGCTGCTACTCTCCCTAGGAGTGGCCGTCCTGTAAAGATGACTGCAAGAGCACAGCGCAGACTGCTCAATGAGGTGAAGAAGAATCCTAGAGTGTCAGCTAAAGACTTACAAAAGTCTCTGGCATATGCTAACATCCCTGTTAGCGAATCTACAATACGTAAAACACTAAACAAGAATGGATTTCATGGGAGGATACCAAAGAGGAAGCCACTGCTGTCCAAAAAAACATTGCTGCACGTTTACATTTTGCACAAGAGCACCTGGATGTTCCACAGCAGTACTGGCAAAATATTCTGTGGTCAGATGAAACCAAAGTTGAGTTGTTTGGAAGAAACACACAACACTATGTGTGGAGAAAGAGAGACACAGCACACCAACCACAAAACCTCATCCCAACTGTGAAGTATGGTGGTGGGGGCATCATGGTTTGGGGCTGCTTTGCTGCGTCAGGGCCTGGACAGATTGCTATCATCGCAGGAAAAATGAATTCCCAAGTTTATCAAGACATTATGCAGGAAAACTTAAGGCCACCAGCTGAAGCTCAACAGAAGATGGGTGTTGCAACAGGACAACGACCCAAAGCATATAAATAAATCTACAACAGAATGGCTTAGACAGAAGAAAATACGCCTTCTGGAGTGGCACAGTTAGAGTCCTGACCTCAACCCGATTGAGATGCTGTGGCATGACCTCAAGAAAGCGATTCACACCAGACATCCCAAGAATATTGCTGAACTGAAGCAGTTCTGTAAAGAGGAATGGTCAAGAATTACTCCTGACCGTTGTGCACGTCTGATCTGCAACTACAGGAAACGTTTGGTTGAAGTTATTGCTGCCAAAGGAGGTTCAACCAGTTATTAAATCCAAGGGTTCACATACTTTTTACACCAGCACTGTGAATGTTTACATGGTGTGTTCAATAAAAACATGGTAATATTTAATTATTTGTGTGTTATTAGTTTAAGCAGACTGTGATTGTCTATTGTTGTGAATTAGATGAAGATCAGATCCCATTTTATGACCAATTTGTGCAGAAATCCATATCATTCCAAAAGGGTTCACATACTTTTTATTGCAACTGTATGTGCAGCCTTGGTTTCCAGCCTGGGGTCCGGTGTTAGGACCTGAACCAGACCGAAAAGTGCACAGACCCTTTTGTAAACCGCACCGCAGCCGCCCCAGACATGTGTAAACCGGCTCTATTGAGAGCCAGTCACACTCACATGTCATGCAAATTATATGCAGTGAAAACCGCATCCAATTCGTACATGTGTGAACCCAGTCTTATTCAATGGGATGTATTAAAGAGACTGTTAGGTAGATTCAGTAAGAGTTAGGCCGGCTTATCAGTAGATAAGCCGACCTAACTCAGAATCTACGCCGACTTATGTTTAAGTGTATTCTCAATCAGAGATACACTTAAACATATCTAAGATACAACGGCTTGCGCCGTCCTATCTTAGGTTGCAATATTTTGGATGGCTGCTAGGTGGCGCTTCTATTGCGGTTGGCGTAGAATATGTAAATTAGTAGATACGCCGATTCACTAACGTACGCTCGGCCTACGCAGTACTTTTACGCCGTTTACGTTAGAGATAGGCCGCCTAAAGTTAGCGCTAGGCCCTAGTTGGAATAGTAATGTTAAGTATGGCCGCCGTTCCCGCCGTCGTTTGCGCAAGTCGTCCGTGATTCGGGATTTATGTCATTTACGTCAACGTCGAAATCAATAGGCCCGTGCGGCCTACTTAGCACGCTGCACACTGGGAAATGTAGGCGCCCGGCGCATGCGCAGTACAAAAAAAAACTCAAAAACGTAAGGTCAAGCCCCATTGACATAAAACACGCCCCCTTACACAGATTTGAATTAGGGGCCCTTACGCCCGCCCGCTTTAGGCTACGCCGCCATAACTTAGCAGGCAAGTACATTGTGAATCATGTACTTGCCTCGCTAACTTGCGGTGGCGTAGCTTAAAGCGGGCAGGCGTAAAGGCGCCTAATTCAAATCTGTGTAATGATTTATGGACATTTCAATGTTTATTCATTTTAAATTTTTATTCTTTATGTCACTCATTCACTTACTATCCAGCGCTACACTTTTTTGTATTTATATATTTCCAGATTGCCCTTGCAGTAGGGCTTGCCTAAATTGCTTCTACAACTGGGCATTTATATTTTAGAATGACTTACTTTTTTCTTTTGAACTAAAGTATGACTCTTGATCTATTTCATGGCTATGGTTTTACATCCTCATGTATGTACTGTATGTTTGCTAACCCTCTTGTCTTAAATTGTTTTGTAAGTGTAATGTAATTGTACCGTCTCTATTTATTTTGTGAATTCCTGCACAAACTGTTGCCACTATATACATTCTGTATAATAATAAATAATATGGTTTCTTGTATTCAGCCAAAAAACTGAGCCTCTACCAAGTACTAGCTCCGAATGCATATTCCCTTGTAGAGGATTTTGTTCCTATACTTCAGAAAAGAGTCTCATCCACGCTCCATGAGGTGAGTTACCTTAACATAGTTTTGTAAAATAATGCAATAATTCCACACCAACACAGAAAAAAGCTTTTCAACAGATTAGTTGAGAATAGTGGAAAAATTGCGCTGAATCCATAGGGTTATCTCATTGTTATTGCTATCTTCGACCCCTTTCCCATGGAGCAGACTCAGCCAGGAGTCCGCCTGTTCAGCCCGGAATCCACGGAATCTGTCTGCTGATCCCCGCTGAGCAGGCAGATGGCTAGTCCTTGTACAATCTGCAAATACAAAGCAGACACAGCCCGAAGTCCTCTATGGGTGGTCGGATGTAAACAAACTGCCTGTCCATTTACAAATTTACTTTCCAATCCGATCCACTAGACAGATGGGAAATGTTTTTAGCAGACAGGGTCGGATTGGATGTCGGTGGTAGTCAACGGACACATGTCCATTGACACCAGCTGCTTCATAGAGGGCAATAGATGGTCTGATCAGGTCCGCCTGTCAGTTTTTGGTCCACCGTGTAAAAGGGGCCTAAAAGTACTGATCTTGATGTAAAAATTGACTTCCCAGACAGGGGCCTTCTACACCATAGAGCAGGGGTCTCCAAACTTTTCAAACAAAGGGCCACTTTATTGCCCTTCAGACTTTAGGAGGGCCGGATTGGGGCCAGCAAGGGAAGAAATGTCACGGGCCCGGCATCAGTGAGAACATATATGGCCTCAGGGTTGGTGGTCAATAGGAAGAGGAGTATTCCCCCTATTAGTGGGAGGAATAGTATCCCATCATTGGTATCAGTGGATAATATAGTGCCCCATAGTTGGTGTCAATGGGAGGAATAGTACCTCATGTCAGTGGGAGGAATTGTGCCCCAAGGGCCGGATAAAGGCTAGTAAAGGGCCACATCTGGCCCTCGGGCCGCAGTTTGGAGACCCCTGCCATAGAGGATCTCAAATGGTCTCTTTAGCTTGTAGTGTAATGTAACAAAAGTGGAAAATGCTACACTCCACTGCTACAAAGTCCAGATAAAACTTCCAAAAAAAGTCAGGGGGACAATCCAAAAAGTAGCCAATGCATTTCAGGGGTCTAAAAATCACCCCATAATCAGGGCTTGATTGAGTAAACAGGAATGTTTTTTTTTTACATATCAACAAATTAGAGCATTCTTGTATTAAGATGGAAAATCAGGGCCCTGGAATATGGGAAGAACATACAAACCCTGTAAAGTTATCATCAGCAGTGCTACATACTGTACTGCCATACTATCTATTGACTTCATAATTCCTGCTGATGCTATTTTAAGAATTCCTAGTTAGCTGTAGATGCTGAAGCTTGTATCTTATGCCGCGTACACACGATCAGTTTGTCTGATGAAAACGGTCCGATGGACCGTTTTCATCGGTCGAACCGATCGTGTGTGGGCCCCATCGTTTTTTTTCCCATCGGTGAAAAAACTTAGAACCTGTTTTAAAATTATCTGATGGTTAAAAACGATAGAAAAAACGATCGTCTATGGGCAAGTCCATCAGTTAAAAATCAACGCATGCTCAGAATCAAGTCGACGCATGCTCGGAAGCATTGGACTTCATTTTTCTCAGCACATCGTAGTGTTTTACGTCACCACATTCTGACACAAACAGATTTTTAACTGATGGTGTGTAGGCAAGACTGATGAAAGTCAGCTTCATCGGATATCTGATAAAAAAATCCATCGGTCCTTTTCATCGGATGAACGGATCGTGTGTACGTGGCATAACAGTCTGGTGTGATGAAATCCTCAAAATGGCATAGGAACATCTTGAAAACAGCTAGAGTTTGTAGCCAAGTCAATAAGGTTTTTATTTGCCTTGTGCCAGGTCAGATCCCTGCAGCCAGCAGGTACATCTCTGGTTTCATTGGTATCAGAGACACTTGTTAGCTAAAGAAAGAAAACATAGAATTATTATAGGTACGTTTTAATTACAAATAAATTGTGCAGTCTGATCCAGTTAATTAAATATTGTATATTATGCCACGTACACACGATCGGTTCGTCTGATGAAATCGGTCTGATGGACCATTTTCATCAGACGAACCGATCGTGTGTGGGCCCCATCAGTGGCGTAACTAGAACCTTCAGGGCCCCGATGCAAGAAACCATGAAGGGCCCCCCTGACCCCCGGACAGGGCTCTTTTCTCTGAGCCCGTTGGCGGGAACAGGACCCGGTTGCAAGTGGGTGGCTGCATATAAAGGAACCGATTTCTCCAGTTCCCCCTGCTTCTCCTCCTCTCCCTCCTGCAGGTATTCAGCGGCTGCAGGAGGAAAATGGAGGCATCGGTTGCTCTATGTCGGTGTTTCTCAATCTTTTTGCAGTCATGGCACCCTTGAAGTATACCCCTAGGTGAATGGGGCTATACTGCAAACCCCCCTGCAACTGTGTGCATTGCGTGCTGTTGCAGCATAGCGATAATGCATTTAAGGGGTTAAAACAGGCGGTCAGTAGGCAAGATATTGCCTCTTTACCGGCTATCAAATGCCTCTGAAAAGCGATCTGAGCATGGATCGCTTTTTGGAGGAACAGCCTTTTTTTGCTGGTACTATGAACAATCAAAAAATAAATAAACAAGTAGGTTCTGATTGTACACATATAGGGGGTCAGGATTAAAAGCGCATACATAAAATGTGCATACATACATGTAAACACAAACACATATAAAAACACACACACATATATATAAATGCACATATGCACGCACATATAAACTAGTGGCGGCTGGTGCTCAAAATTTTTAGGGGGCGTAAGCAAACTGAAAAATTCTTAAAAAAACATAATTTGCAGCCACTGTGCCCTTCATTTACAGCCACCCTGCCCATCAAAAGCTGCCACTGTGCCCATCAAATGCTGCCACCGTGTCCATCAAAAGCTGCCACTGTGCCCATCAAATGCTGCCACTGTTCCCATCAAATGCTGCCACTGTGCCCATCAAATGCTGCCACTGTTCCCATCAAATGCTGCCACTGTTCCAATCAAATGCTGCCACTGTGCCCATCAAATGCTGCCACTGTGCCCATCAAACGCCACCACTGTTCCCATCAAATGCTGCCACTGTGCCCATCAAACTCTGCCACTGTGCCAAACACTGCCACTGTGCCCAAATGCTGTCACTGTGCCCATTTAAATGCCGCCACTGTGCATCAAATGCTGCCACTGTGTCCATTAAATGCTGCCAGTGTGCCCATCAAATGCCAGTGTGCCCATTAAATGCTGCCATGCTGCAACTGTGCCATCGAATGCCATCACTGTGAATCCCCCTGCCCACTCGGCCAGAACTTACCCTGTCTCGCGGGGCAGCAGGTGACCGCCACAAGCGGGATCCTTCATGCGTCTCCTGCCATCCTCATCTCCCTTCCTCTCCTCCTGATAATCGTCCAATAGCTGCTCCTATCGTTTCAGCCAATCAGGTGACGGGTAATAGACCCGCACACCTGATTGGTGGAGAGGTGGTTCAGAGTTAGAAAAGTGAATATTAATTTGCCCTTCTAAGACACCTGGGTGGACTGTGAGCTCCCAGCATGGCGCTCGCAGTTCACCTATTTTGAAGCCTATTAGAGCCTATGGCTCTAATCAGGTGCTTCAAACCCCCCCCCCCCCCCCAACTGTAATTCAGGCACCCAGCGCCCGAAAAGGGGCCGGACATCTAAATATGGGGTGGCAGCGGTGACCATGGATAGGTTCATGCTATGCATGAATCTATCCATTAGTCATAGAGGGGTGGCTGGAGAGAGGGGGCAGCACCCATGCACCCTTATGGACGCACCGCCACTGAAAACATATGCACATACATGCACTCACATACATACATATGCACACACACATGCATACATACATACATACATGCACACACACATTAGGGTGACCAGACATCCCCGGTTTCTGGGGACAGCCCCTGTATTGAGAACACTTTCCCCTGACCAAGTCTGTCCCCGGTTTTGTCCCTGGATTGGATTTAAACAGGGGCTTGGGCAATTTCAAAGACAGTCAGTGCAGAATAGAAAAAAAAATCTGAATTACACACCCGCCGCTCCTACTAGCTTAGGGGGGGTGTCATTTTTTTTCCATTATCTGTGCTCCTTTCTGATGATTATGCCTCTTCTGCCTTGGCTCAAGCCCCGGCCTGCTGCCTGCCTGCTTATCTCCTTGCCTTCCCCTGGCGGAGTGATCTTCCTCCGCACCCCACCCAGTATTAGCCGGGGCCCAGAGAGTGAGACTTGACAGGCTGTTAGGCGGGCGGTGGCGGCAACGGGCAGAGAGTCACTGATTTCCATCATTACTAGTAAAAAAAAAAATATGTTCCCGGATTTCCTTTTAAAGATCTGGTCACCTTAAAGTGGTAGTAAACTCTGTACTACCACTTTAACCTACAGGTAAGCCTATAATAAGGGCCTATAATAAGGCTTACCTGTAGGTATAAAGAATATCTCCTAAACCTGTAAGGTTTAGGAGATATTCCCCCCGCAATGCGCTGCTGACTGGCACATGCGCAGCGGGGATCCTCGGCTAAAGGGCCGGCAGCCGCCGGACCTTGCCGGAGAGAAGTCTCCTGCGTGCATGCGCGGGAGTGACGACATCGCCGCTCCAGCCAATCACAGCGCTGGAGCGGCGATACCCGGAAGACACGCCGAGGAAAGATGACATCTCCCTCGGCGTGGGCCAGGTTCGTTACAAGGTAAGTATTTCATAATCAGCTAGTATGCGGTGCATACTAGCTGATTATGGCTTTTGCTTTTCAGGTTTAAAAAAAAATATATATATATATATATATATATATATATATATATATATATATATATATATATATATATATATATATATATATATATATGACAGTGGGTATACAACCGCTTTAACATACATGCATACATAAATGCACACACACATATATACATACACACACATGCATGCACACATACATACACACACACACACATATAAACACACATACAGTAGATAGATGGTAAAAAAAAAAAAAAACGGCAGACATTTACCTTGGCTCTTCCTGCCGGGTACTGCACTCTAGGGGGAGACAAAGAGCACACACTACTTTCATGTGACGAGCTCCTTCCCTGCACAGTTCGGCTGACGATCGAGGAGCTCATCTCAGCCGCCCCTGCCGCTCATCTGCCGATCCTTCTATCGAAGAGTACAGGGGGCCCTCAAGGGCCCCCTGCAGCAAGGGGCCCGGTCGCCATTGCGATCTCAGCGACCCCTATAATTCCGCCACTGAGCCCCATCGTTTTTTTCCCATCGGTGAAATTTAAAATGATCTGATGGTTGAAAAACTGATCGTCTGTGGGGAAATCCATCGGTTAAAAATCGACACATGCTCAGAATCAAGTCGAAGCATGCTCGGAAGCATTGAACTTCATTTTTCTCAGCACGTCGTTGTGTTTTACATCACCGCGTTCTGACACGATCGTTTTTTTAACTGATGGTGTGTAGGCAAGACTGATAAAAGTCAGCTTCATCGGATATCCGATGAAAAAATCCATCAGACCGTTTTCATCGGATGAACCGATCGTGTGTAAAGGGCAATACTTAAATGTCCAAATGTTTGAACAATTTATCAATGTAATGTGCGTAATGGTTTGCTTGACTAATTTTACTAATAATGCTAACTGTATAACATACAGCATAATACAAAAGCAATACTATTATCATAAAACTATTAATTATTTTTGTATCCTTTTTATAGCGGGCAATGATGCAGTTTGAATGGCATGATGGCACAGTGAAAAACATTCATGTAGACCCTCCATTGTTGTATGAATATCAGGTAGTGTCCCCTTTTCAGCCTTATAAATTAAGAGAACCTTCGACAAACTGAAAAATCTTTAACAGTCTTTGATGGTTCTTTTATTAATTTCTTTGTTTGTTTATTGTGCACATTGCAGACCTGTTTATAATTTCCACTGCAATATTAATGGCATGAAACAATATCGATAGCAATAGATATCACTAGTAGGTACAAATCCTACAAAAGGAAACTCTTCCATTACAGTACATTGAGGAAAACTTCAATAAAACATGTAACTGTTAAGGCAATGAACGAGAGAGAGAGAGAAAAAAAAGGGAGAGGAAGTTGGGGAGGGAGAAGCGAGATGGGGAGAGAAAGAGAGAGGGAGGAAAAAATAGGGGGGGGGTAGGAGGGGGAAGTGAGGGGAAGGGAGAGTAGGTGGAAAGAAAGAAGGGGATTGGGGGGGCGAGGACTTGGGAGAGGAAGAAAGGTAGGGGGAAAGAGAAAGAGGGAGGGGAGAGAGTGAGGAAAGAGGGAGGGGGCAGTGGTGGCCTGTAATGCAGGGCACAGGGGCACCGCTCCCTATCCATGCGTTTGGCCCCCGAATCTACATGCACATGGATTCTAATGTGTTTTTTTTTAAGCACGTGATTAGAGCCAGAGGCCCGGGTTCAGAGACGAGTGTGCGGGGTCGTATCTATGCGCCTGATTCGTAGAATCAGTTACGCATAGATTTCCCTAAGATCCGACTGGCGTAAGTCTCTAACACCGTCGTATCTTAGGCTGCATATTTACGCTGGCCGCTAGGTGGCGCTTCCGTAGATTTACGCGAGGAATATTCAAATTAGGTAGATACACCGATTCAGAAACGTACGTCCGCCCGGTGCATTTTTTTACGTTGTTTGCGTAAGGCTTTTTCCGGCGTAAAGTTACCCCTCATAAAGCAGGGGTAAGTCATGTTAGGTATGGATGTCGGAAACACGCGAACAGCGTCGTATTTTACGTCAGTTACATAAGTCGTTCGCGAATAGGGCTGTACGTAAGTTACGTTCACGTCGAAAGCATTGACAGTTTGCGGTGTAATTTGGAGCATGAGCACTTGGAAACTTTCCTGGACGGCGCATGCGCTGTTCGTAAAAAACGTCAAATACGTGGGGTCACAATTAATTTAAGTAAAACACGCCCACATCATCCACATTTGAATTAGGCGGGCTTACGCCGACACATTTACACTACGCCGCCATAACTTAGGGCGCAAGTTCTTTCTGAATACGGAACTTGCGCCTTAAGTTACGGTGGCGTAATGTATCTGAGATACGTTACGCCCGCCGATAGATACGCAATTGTATCTGAATCCGGGCCAGAGGCTCTAATAGGCTTTAAAAGAGGGTGGGCTCGGGGTGCAGTGCATTGCATTGTTTGCAATTGTCATTTAGTACAGACTAGACCCTTCGGTATATATTGCTGGTAAATTAATGTAAAATATCCTGTGTTTGACAAACCTACCTACTCTTTAGTGTGCTCCCATGCTGTATTTTACATCTGCTCAGAGTAGTCATGTCTCCGACTCTGCACACTAGGCGCTGGCATCTCACTCTTCTCCCTTGAATGTTTCAGGCTAATGATGCTGGGGGAGGTGGAGAGTTGCAGGCAGTGCTGTTAATTGCGCAGGCAGTGTGTCGGGGGTGGATTCAGAGCTATCCATTATAGAACAGAGTACCCTTCTGCCTTCCCATGCTTGCTGGGGCACCTACAAATACTGTAGTGTTTCGTATCTGCTGGTGATGATTACCAAGTCAGTATTTTTATAAACAGTTTCTCCCATCCATGAACTCTAAGGCCCCATACTCACGACCAAACATGTCTGCTGAAACTGGTCCGCGGGCCAGTTTCAGCAGACATGTTTGGTCGTGTGTGGGCGCGAGCAGGCCGAATTCCAGCAAACATTTGCCCGCCGGGCCTTTTCCCAGCGGACAAATATTCCTGGACTTGTTTTAAAACAGTCCGCTGGAATCCTGCCCGCTCGGACATGTACGGTCGTCAGTACAGACCTACCGTACATGTCCAGGCGCCCGCCGTCCCTCGCATGCGTCGAATGACTTTGACGCATGCGTGGAAGCATTTTAAAGGCAGGCCGCCCACGTCGCCGCGTCATTGTCGCGGCGACACCGCGTCATCGGCGCGGCGACACCGCGGACACGCCCCGCGTATTGTTTACGCGCGGACTTCTGTACGATGGTGTGTACAACCATCGTACAGAAGCCCTCTGGCAGACATGTACGGTGAAAACGGTCCGACGGACCGCTTTCACCGTACATGTTTGTCCGTGTGTACCCGGCCTAATGGATGATTTTTTTTTACAAACCGTCCATTCAAATACAAATGGTATCCCTGTCTACCATCCTTGAGTTCAACTAACCACTAGAATTCGGCCAACTGTGAATAAAAGTCTTCTATGTAGTCTTCAGTACAGTACAGATCTTATTAAGTAAGATCAAATTGAAATGTAAAATTATATACATTTTATCAAAAGCGATTGAATATGGATATCGATCCCATTCCTGTACATTTCATATATCAAATTGCTGTGTATAGCCAATATTATTCTCATTAGGATAGCTGTTGAAATTAAAATTGTGCAAAGATCCTCATCTGAAAATAAAAGATAACTAAGATAACAAAGATAACTATGCCCTTGTCACTTAAAGGGGTTGTAAAGGTAAAAATGTTTTCCCTAAATGGCTTCCTTTACCTTAGTGCAGTCCTCCTTCACTTACCTCATCCTTCGATTTTGCTTTTAAATGTCCTTATTTCTTCTGAGAAATCCTCACTTCCTGTTCTTCTGTCTGTAACTACACACAGTAATGTGAGGCTTTCTCCCTGGTGTGGAAAAAGCCTCTTGAGGGGGGAGGGGGCGAGCAGGCAAGTCAGGACACTCTCATCTTTGCAGATAGAGAAAGGAGCTGTGTGTTAGTGGGAGTCCTGACACTCCACACCAGGGAGAAAGCCTTGCATTACTGTGTGGAGTTACAGACAGAAGAACAGGAAGTGAAGATTTCTCAGAAGAAATTAGGACATTTAAAAGCAAAATCGAAGGATGAGGTAAGTGAAGGAGGACTGGACTAAGGTAAAGGAAGCTATTTAGGGGGAAAAAAATTACCTTTACAACCCCTTTAAGTTTGCCATATATTACTCTCTTTTTGTCAGCCAGCGTACAGAACGAAAAAAAATTAACAGATTCCCCCATCCACACAAGCTATATATAGCCAATAGACATGCTGCTGGCTAATCAAGCAACATTTTCCAACAAGCCTGTTCAGCAAAAGGCGATCTAACGATTTAATTCTATCGAGCATGCATGGACAGACCTGGATTGAAATTTGGACGCTCCCTGCTGAACTTGCCAAAACTTGATCCTTCTATGGCCAGCTTTACTGTAAGATGAACTGGAAGAAAAACAATGTTATCTTTTTCTTGTGAAAAAAAAAAAAAACAATGTTATCTATCTTTGGTAAACTACTAATCCCCCGTGTAATGGAGCTCAAAAGAGGAAGACTTACTTGATGTCCAGCTTGGGTGGCAACCATGGCTTTCTCCATAGATACAGTGAAAGAGTAAGTGTAGCCACCCAGGAACAGGAAGTGTGTTTGCAGGTAAAATAAAAGATAAAAGAATACTAATGATGGCACCTGACCTAAGTTCTTGTAAGTTGCCTTACATTACATTTTTGTTTTTTAGGTTTAGCTATACTTCAAGCTTCACATCCAATGACGAGTCTTGGGCCCCGTACACACGGCCGAGGAACTCGACGTGCCAAACACATCGAGTTCCTCGGCCAGTTCAGCCCTGAAGCCGCCGAGGAGCACGGCGGGCCGAGAGCTCCCATAGAACAACGAGGAAATAGAGAACATGTTCTCTATTTCCTCGTCGAGCTCCTCGTCGGCTTCCTCGGCGAAATTGTACACACGGCCGAATTCAGCCAGAAACTCGGTCGGAAGCTGAATTCTGCCGAGGAAACTGGTCGTGTGTACGGGGCCTAAATCATCCTCTGTTGTTGGTGCTAAGCTACCTATTTGAATAATACAATTTAGTTTGTATGTCCATAGATGCAGGAACAATCTTGCTAGGAAAGATGAAAAGGTCTTTACAAAATATTCATAACAATAGATCACAAACTTGTAGTTTAATGGTCTTTACTATGTGTATACACAGAAACAGCTAGCAAAAGTCGCTCAGACCTATGAAAAAAGAATAGACTGGCTTACGAAAGGAAGTAGAAGAATTTGGGGAACTATTTGTGAAAAAAGGTATGTATGTGTGCATAGTATTTTATTTTCTACAGTGCCGTAAGGTGACCATACATGTGTACTATAGATTGCCTTGTAAAAATGAGCCACAGCTTCAATTATTAGTCCATTCTAAAGCTATCTATGCCTAAATCTACTCTCACCCCCATTTTAAGCCCTATACTAACTACCCTGTAAAGGAAAGGCACTTATACATACCCAATCTAAGGGTACTTCCATCCGGTCATGTAATCTGCTCCCAGAACCAGCTTCAGGGGAGAGGAGGGACCACAGACAATGGATGCTCCATAGTACGCCTATGGGTGACATCACCACCCAGGCACTGCAGCCATTAATGCTGCTCTCTCCTCTCCCCTGAAGCCAGCCGCTGGGGAGATCATGTGACTGAACTGGGGGCCCCCTTAGATTAGGTATGTTTGCACATTTTTCCTTTACAGGCTAAATAGTATATGGTTCAATAGGCAAGATTTAACAGCAGTAGCTTATTATAAGTCAGTATCAAAAATAGGGACACTTTGAGAAAAAACGTTTTTTTAACATAAGCTCTTTATTTCAGTAATGGGATAGCCAATCCTACTTTCAATCCACCATTACTATTGACAAGTTGCAAGAGACTGTCAGAGGAGCTCACATGTAACAAACGACTTGCAGAGACCATTTTCATGTTTGAGCACACCATTTTTCATTGACACAATCTGTTCTAAAGACATTCCAAGCTCTCCCATAATTACCATAATTAAATCACCCTATTCCTGTAGTACAATTTGGGGAAAAATGCCCCAACATAGGTGGTCACTATTCCAGCATTGGGTAGATTAATCTGCAAGCGTTGGTGGTCAGTTGGAGCAAGAATTGCCCTAGCATTGGTTGTCAGTGGGAGCAAGATTTTCCCCAATATTGGTAGTTAGTGGGCACAAGAACTGCCCCAGCATTTGTGGTCAGTGATGGCAAACAGTGCCCCTGCTTTAGTGGTCATTTGGAGAAAGAATTGCCACAGAATTTGTGGTCAGTGGGAGCAAGATTTTTTATTTTTATTTTTTTTCTCTTCCCTCCACTCTGGGTTAAGTTTGACGATAAGAAGATATGTCTTAGAGATCCAACTTTTATTGTCTGTCCATACTTATTTTGCTACAGCATGCATGTCTGTTCCTTGACCAAACCCCACTCAAAACCAGACTTATCTCTGAGAAACAGTAAATGCTCAGGAAAGTTCACCCCTTGATTTTTCCCTATAGAAAAGGCGATGGCTTCCTTTCCAGTGAATATGAACAGGTATCATCTGGGAGATTCGTGTATGTGTTTCTCCCTACGCGTTACGCCACAGAGTCATGTGGCTTCCTTGTAGGGAGATACCTGCCATCAAGTCATGCCAACTTATATATAGCCTGATTTGGGCTATTCAAATCAAAAGATTTTTCAATAGGGGTTTAAATAAAACTACTTGTTAACTGAAAAAAAAACATTTACGATCTGAAGACTCTGATGAGAGTGGTGTCATCCATAGAGATGCATGGTGTCATCCATAGAGATGCATATTGAAGGACCAGTGTGTGAGGCTGTTTCACAGTGTCATTTCTGCTTTGCCTGCTTAGTAGTTTATAGGATCCCATAATATTATCTCATGCATACTTTCACAATCTTCTATTTTTCTACAGGGTTATTTTGCTTGTGGACACGTCAGTTGAGAATGCTATGCATATTATACATATCCAACATTCTCTGAGACTTTTACTGGAGGAACAAATGGGAAACAAAGAGTTATTTAACATTATATCGTAAGTTACCACATGTGTTGATTAAGATTAACCATAGATAATGCCTTGGGGGATATCCGTAAATATATAAGGGTTAATTCAATAAGATTTAGACTTTAGTTTAATTATTGTGGTTTTTTTTTGTTATCAAACTGTTCTTATTAAAATGATGAGATTGATCTGGACTGATCTGTCGCTTCTCTCAGAAATCAAAAGTACTAAACTGAGATTGCAACACTTCTGCCTGTCAGCTGGCAGGTCCAGGTATATTCAGTGATGGGGTGATGCCCACTTTTCCCAGAGACATTTGTCTTTCAATACCTAGCTAATTGGCTTTGGATTTTCTTTTCTTGATTAGTGGGTGGAGCACTGGCTAATGGAAATGACTGTAATTTGGAGCACTGCCTAATGGAAAGGTGTTGAAATTTACTTAAAATTGCAATGCGTATGACCAGCTTTATACTGGGCATATACCTTGTTTCCCACGAATATAAGACCTAGCGCTATTTTCCAGGAGAGCTGCAATATAAGTCCTACCCCGAAAATAAGCCCTAGTTTAAAATGCTTGTTAAATCCTATAATTCACTCTATTGCAGTAGTATATAATGTACAATGTGTGTGTTTCTGTAGTATAATTGCGGGGAAAAGAGCTCCGGCGGGTCACAGAAGCGCAGAGCAGCGCTATAACGAAGGTATTTGGCACAATTATATTACAGAAACACACACATTGTACATTATATACTACTGTAATAGAGTGGATCATTTGATTTTACAAGCATTTTAACTCAGTTCACTCTGGGGATTCCTGTCAGGCAGGGGGAGAGAATGGAGAGATGGGGAGAGAATACAGCACATTACATGGTAAGACCTACCCAGAAAATAAGCCCTACTGTGTCTTTTGTTGCCAAAATTAATATAAGACCCAGGCTTATTTTTGGGGAAACACGGTATATATAATTTATAGGCAACATTCACAAAACTGATCAAATAAAACAAGGCAACCCACCACCGTACAGACTGTTTCATAGTTTTGTTTGAAATTGTTTGTAGTAGCTTGTATTGATCTATTTGGTTTGTTTTAGAGCTGAACTCCAAGCAGATGTACAATGCACAAATTAATGCATCTTTGTATATATTTATACATCATTAGGTGTATTTTTAATGCAGTTTAAAGTACCTTAATTTTGACCTGGTATCAGCCTCTTACAAATGTTCTGTACAACAGCAATCAGACTGGGAAAGTGAAAAGCAGAATGAAGAGCCAATCAGGTGTACTGCAGTGCAAAAAACATGCTGATAGGAGAGAGAGCAGAGTAACAGAGAAACAAGCGCATTAGTGTGCTGTGTCTCCTTTCACTGTCCAGTCACAGGGTGGGGGACGAGCAAAGGAAAAATCAGGTTGCCCGCCCTATATGCCAAAGCTGTGTAAATCTAAAGGGCCCAGTGGCCAAAAATACTGAATATTTGACAGTTAAAACAGCTCCCTATATGTATGTTATATGTTTGCCTGAAGTTCAGATTTAATGAATGAAACTTGGTTGAAAATGGTTCAAATTGCCAGGAAATTGCCACGTGTATGACCAGCACATACTTAACACTGAATTCCATCCACACACATGGCAAATTTCGATCCACTGCAGAGAGTTTCTGTATACACCATGAAATTATCTAATGTGTTGTTGGTAGGTTGTCTTGATTCTTTCTGTTATTTTTTCAGTTAAAATTTGCCTAAATATAATGGTGGGTATTGCCAACTAACTAAATGTTAGATAACAGTATGCACAATTTAAGTATAATATATTTGATTTTTAGATTTGGAAATGAGATCCAATTTTGGAAGCCAGGAATGGTTCCCACAACTTCAGAAAATCTGCAAAGTGCTTGGAAGTAAGTCCATTTGTGCAAAAGCTGGCTTATTAGAAACACTGAAAAATAGTCCACTGTTCTCATGCTCAACCTGTTTGCTGGTGCATTATAGCTATATGAATTTCTCAGTATTATGACCCCATTACATAGTTATATTGGGTTCCTCTCTGTTAAAGCAGAACTATAGCTACTAGAAACTGGCTTGCTGTAAAAAAAATAAATAATTAGAAATGTGTTGTGTAAGAAAATCTTCATAGTCCTGTAGATGTTCCAGCATGCTGTTTTGCTGCCTTGGCCATGTTCTCCTAATCTCCCTAATAATGTGCTGTTACATAATAGGGTAGCCGCAGCACATATGCATTTTAATGCTTTTGAGCCCGGCAATGGGTAGTGCCCTAAGGGGGTCACATGAATCCTTAAGATAAGACCTTCAAGGTTCTGCTCCTGGTTTGTGCCTTAATGGCTCTTTCCCCTCTAGATGTCCCTAAAGGCACCCAGCCTGGCTTGACCAAGATCCCATGGCTTATGCAAACCTGTGTCTACAGCTAGGGACCACACATCCCCAAAAGTGCACAGGAAAGTTCCAGGGGAAATTCACATTGGCTAGGATTAGCATAATGTCCAAGGCTGGTGCATATCTTTTGTGATGCTTTATTGAACAATTTATTGATTCAGAGTTCAGTACATGCAATCGCTCTCCAGGTGATGGCACCTCAGTTTGGTAACTTAAAGGAAATCCAGTTACAAAGTAATCCCTAAAGAGTGGGGATCCATTGAGCGAGACTATACCATTTAGCTTAGAGAAATCGAGTCAATGGATCCCCAAGCAAAGGCGATGCCCTAATTTTACCTCCCAGTAGAGGAATAAGTACCTGGCTTCCCCCAAAGGCTAAGTGTACAAATTGCAGTGCAGGCTGCATCTCTTTTGGCTGCAGACCAGTGTTCCCATGACTGAGCACTCTATGTAACACCCCCTGACATTTATACTCCTTTTGCAACATGGATGACTGACAGGAAGGGTGCCCAGCAACCTGTAGGGTCCTGGAGGGTGGGATAAACTCACAAAGGGCTGTGGCACAGTACGAGCGGTGTCCCTAACTAATAGAGAGCAACACCTAGTTAGACCCCAGGGGGGATGCCAGTATAAACTCTCACTTATGGTAAAAGGGAAAATGGCTATAGGCAATTCCCTGTAGATTGGGGTGCCATCTACTGGAAAATTACACAATTGCATGGCTGCCATACACATTATTGCTGTACCAAGCAAATGAAAAAAAAGTCTCTTTTTACACTTTGTTATCTATGGGGCAGATTCACGTAGAGCCGCGTAAAATTGTGCAGGCGTAACGTATCTGATTTACGTTACGCCTCCGCAACTTACACGGGCAAGTGCTGTATTCTGAAAGCACTTGCTCTGTAAGTTGCGGCGGCGTAGCGTAAATCGGCCGGCGTAAGCCCGCCTAATTCAAATTTGGATCAGGGGGGCGTGTTTTATGCAAAACTACTGTGACCCGACGTGATTGACGTTTTTTCGTAATGGTGCATGCGCCGTCCGTGGAATTTCCCAGTGTGCATTGCTCCAAAGTACGCCGCAAGGACGTCATTGGTTTCGTAAATGACGTCCAGCCCCATTCATGGATGACTTACGCAAACAACGTAACTTTTTCAAATTTTGAAGCGGGAACGACGGCCATACTTAACACTGACTGCGCCTCATATAGCAGGGGCAACTTTACGCCAGGAAAAGCCTAACGTAAACATTGTAACTTTACTGCGTCGGCTGCGCGTACGTTCGGGAATTCACGTATCTAGCTAATTTGCATACTCGACGCGGAATTCGACGGTAGCGCCACCTAGCGGTCAAAAAAAAATTCAGTTTAGATCCGACGGCGTAAGAGACTTACGCCTGTCGGATCTATTGGATATCTATGCGTAACTGATTCTAAGAATCAGATTAGGACTTACGACGGCGTACATGGCGCTGCGCCGTCGTAAGTCCTTTGAGAATCTGGGCCTATGTGTCTTTTTAATGGTCCTAAAAAACATGCAATAGTGCAGCCATTCTTGCTTAGCCTGTGAAGAGAGTGGACAAGGTACACTTCAGACATGTTTAGTGTCGGCTTACCTGGAAAGAGTGGAAGGAAACAGACAACAACTTCCCCAGTAGCAACTTTTCCTTACAAATCTTGTCCAGTGATGTCTTGTGACTCACAGATTTTGTAGCTGGATTGGGAGATTATTATGTACCATCTATGGTCACCTTAAGGCTCGTACACAAGATCCGAAAATCGGACGAAAAATACCGCTTTTGAAGCGATCGTACGATAATCGTATCTTTAATACAGAGGTTTCGAGAGCCAATCACAACAGTTTATCTGATATAATCTGATTGGACAAGCACCAAAAAAATTCTCTTGTACGATACCAGATCGTACGATTTTCATTTAATCAGTACAGTTGTCGTTACATATATAATACAAATACATTACAACACATGACATCACTTCCGATTTTTTTATTCTGTCGTACGACAATTTTGATAACTTTAATAAACTCTTGAGAAAAGGGAATAGCCGCTCCAGGTTGGAACCCAGATAAACATCCTCCACTGCAGATAACTCAGGTGCAGGCAATGCACTTAGCAAAGCAGGAACAAGAATTGTCTCTGGACAGCCGCACTCTAAACAAGTTGTAGCCTTTATTAAAAGAAGGACCGCACTACTTAGTCACAGCTATGCTTTTTTTTTAACCACTTGGGATCCGCCTGCCGTCAATTGACGGCTACAGTGCGGATCCCAATTTCCAAACTGCCGTCAATTGACGGCCGCCCCTTTGGGCGTTCCCCGCGCGCGCTCCAGAGCGCGCTGCGGGGAAAATCTGTGTTGGCCGTGTCCCTCGGACACAGCCAATTACAGATCGCCGCGAACGGCCAATCAGAGTGGCCGTTCGCGAGGCGATCTGTGCGGCCAATGAGAGAGGATCTCATATGTAAACATATGAGATCATCTCTCATTGCCGTTTTACACAGAGACAGCGGTGCTGTCTCTGGAGAGGAGACGGATCTGTGTCTCTTGTACATAGAGACACAGATCGGTCACCCCCCCAGTCACCCCCCCTCCCCCCACACAGTTAGAACACTAAGCAGGGATACATTTAACCCCTTCCTCACCCCCCTAGTGTTAACCCCTTCAATGCCAGTCACATTTATACTGTAATTAGTGCATATTTATAGCACTGATCGCAGTATAAATGTGAATGGCGCCAAAAATGTGTCCGATGTGTCCGCCATAACGTCGCAGTCCCATTAAAAATCGCAGATCGCCGCCATTTCTAGTAAAAAAAAATAATTAAAAAAAAATAATTCTGTCCCCTATTTTGTAAGCGCTATAACTTTTGCGCAAACCAGTCGCTTATTGCGATTTTTTTTTTTTTTTTTTACCAAAAATATGTAGAAGAATACGTATCGGCCTAAACTGAGAAAAAAAAATGTTTTTTTTTTTTTAAATTGTGATATTTATTATAGCAAGAAGTAAAAAATATTGTATTTTTTTCAAAATTGTCTCACTTCTTTGTTTATAGCGCAAAAAATAAAAACCGCACAGGCGATCAAATACCACCAAAAGAAAGCTCTACTTGTGGGGAAAAAAGGACGTCAATTTTGTTTGGAAGCCACGTCGCACGACCGCGCAATTGTTAGTTAAAGCGATGCAGTGCCGAAAGCTGAAATTTCACCTGGGCAGGAGGGGGGTATATGTGCCCAGTAAGCAAGTGGTTAATAAAGGCTACAATTTGTTCAGAGTGCGGCTGTCCAGAGACAATTCTTGTTCCTGCTTTAAAAAAACTCTTCATGTTCGATATGCACCTAGCATGCAAAATAAAGCGCAGGATCTGTCGTCCGATTTTCGGATTGTGAGTAGGTGGCTTTAGGCTAGACATAGAAAGCTGCCTTCCCAAGGCTGACCGATGTAGAAACATCTTTCTAAATTTGTAGTGCTAAATCCTGCTAATGGAATAATTCTTAATATGTTTTTGGTTTTCCAGGTGGATCCTGAACCTCCAGTGTGAGGGTGGGAGAAATGTTGTGGGTGCCATTAAAAGAGCTATTGAATTTAACATCAATGACAGAGAAGATGAAGAATCCCAGGGAATATATTTATTTACTAGTGGTCTCCCAGATCAAGACCTTGTAAGTGAAAAGTGATAATGAGTTGTAAGACTGGCAGAGTAGTAAGAAGTATAAGAAATTATACAAAAAAGAACTGAGGGTACAGCCCCCAGGTGGGGTAACAAAGCGGTTAAGAAAAGGCAAACTAGGCTTGTCCTAAATGGCTAAAAGTATGTATTTATTAGAATAATTTATATCAAAAAATTTCTAAATTAACAGTAAGATCAGTATCAAAATTACTCTACATAATGATACGCAGTATATCAAAAACACAGTGCCATCACCAAACAAGAAATTCATGATACTGATCTTACTGTTTGTTTTTCAAATTTTTGATATACTGTATTTATTGGTGTATAACACTCACTTTTTCACCCTGCAAATTGGTTGCAAATAGTGTGAGCGTGTTATACGCCGATACTGCAATTTGGGCTGCCTCGGAGAGAACGTGGAGGGGGACAGGACGAGCGCCGTCAGATTACATACAGGAGAATCTCCTGTTTACTCAGCGGCCTCTGTAATAGGAAAGTCCTGTCTCCTGGGCCAGCATTGGACTAGTGTTCTGTCTATCATAGAAGCCGGTCCAGGAGGCGGGACTTTGTATTAAAGAGGCTGCAGAGTAAACAGGAAATTCTCGCTGTATGTAATCTGATCCCGCCCCACTCCCCGAGGTAGGCATTGATCAGGCTGTGGGGAGGCTGGAGATGGGCATTAATCAAGCTGCATTGATGGGCAATTGTGAGACTACAGATTGGCATTGATCAAGCTGCATTGATGGGCAATTGTGAGGCTACAGATGGGCATTGATCAAGCTGCATTGATGGGCAATTGTGAAGCTGCAGATGGGCATTGATCAAGCTGCAATGATGGGCAATTTTGAGGCTGCAGATGGGCATTGATGGGCACTGACCCTTATTTTGCTTCAAAGTTCTTTATTTAAAATTTAAGTTTTTTTCCTGAAACTTCCCACTTAAAATGAAGGTTATACGCTTGTGTGTGTTATATGTCGATAAATACGGTAATTAATCTAATAAATACATGCTTTTAGCCATTTAGGGCAAGCCTAGTTTGCCTTTTCTTGGAAGCCTCCACAAGGGGTTTAGAAACAAAATCCAGCAGGAGCTTTAGAGTATAAAAGAGAAAAGAGGTACCTCTATGTGTAGTAATATTGTTACATTTAATGAAGATACATTTAGCAACTCACATGGTTGATGATTAAAAGAGACACATCTGAGGCCCCGTACACACGAGAGGATCTATCCGCTGGAATTGATCTGCGGATCAGTTCCAGCGGATAGATCCGCTGGTGTGTACAACCTAGCGGATCTTTTTCCGCGCATTTTTTTTTTCGGGTCGACCGATTTCCAGCAGATAAAAATTTCTTAGCATGCTAAGAAATCTATCCGCTGGAATCGGCTTCAGCGGATCGATCCGGTGGTCTGTACAGACTCACCGGATCGATCCGTCCGATTCCCTCCCTCGCATGCGTCGTAATGATTCGACGCATGCGTGGGTATCCTTATATGACAGCGTCGCGCACGTCGCCGCGTCATCTTTGCGGCGACGGCGCGACACGTCATCGCGATGGGATTTCGGCGCGGATTTCGATCCGATGGTGAGTACACTCCATCGGATCCAAATCCGCGGAAATCCTCGAGAGGATTTATCCGCGGATACGGTCCGGCGGACCGTATCCGCGGATCAATCCTCTCGTCTGTACCCGGCATAAGTATGCAGGCAGCTGGAGTAAAGCTGTCCACATAGACCATCCTCTGCACCGCCGGCTCTCACCGTTGTCAGTCTGCAATCGTGGCCGGAAAGACTACCCTGCAGTAGAGCGGTCTGAAAGCAAGGCTTGAACCGCTCGTGGAGCACAGTGTGGAAGGGACGATGTCGATGTCTGTGAGGAGGATGGTCTATGTGGACAGCTTTACCACGGATCCCTGCATACTTAGATGTGCCTGTTTTTATCATCAACCATGTGAGTTGCTAAATGTTGTACCTTCATTAAATGTAACCATATTGCTACACTCAGAGGCGTCTCTCTTCTCTTTTATATAGTTGTGACATGACGTTACTCTTATATCAAGATATTGCTTGTATATCAAGTAAAAATGTATTAAAAGATTTTGCTTGTCTTGCAAAATGCTCTTATACCAAGGTTTTACTGTATATGAAAATGTAAATAAGGTACTACTAGAATTAGGCATCCAATCAAATTACATTTTTTATAGACTAGCTTGAAAATACTCATCTGTGACCAGCTGCTGTGATGTAGTGTATTTTAAGCATTGTCTTTGCTCTTTGGATGACTTTACTGGACAAGGCTGTATATTTTCAGGAATTTTGTCTACTGGAAAGCTATCCTTTTTATGTGTTGGCTTAAAAATGGAACTAAAAGGGCAGGTATAATCATTGATAAATGTGTTTTTTAAAGCCCAAATCTGACAAGTCTGAAAATTATTTCTCTCAGTGGCTCTGTGCCCACATTGAAAGAGGGTAAACTGCTCATTTAGACCCCTTTCACACTGAGGGCGTATTGCAGGCGCTATAGGGTTAAAAATACCGTTAAAAATAGCGACTGAAATCCTCCCTTAAACTGCTGCTCTATTGTCTCCAGTGTGAAAGCCAGAGGGCTTTCACACTGGAGCGTTGCGCTAGCAGGACGGTGGAGTGGTGTGTTACCGCTCCTCCACTGCTGCTGCCCATTGAAATCAATTGGATAGCGCGGCTAGACCGCCCGCAATGCTTCAGCAGCGCATTGTGGGCGGTTTTATTCCTTTCTTGGCCGCTAGCGAGGGTTAAATGCGCCCCGCTAATGGCCGAAATGCTTTAAAACAGACTGGAAACTGTAAGGTCTGGTTATTTGCCAGCCCCTGTCCCTTCTTTCCCCAGCACAAATGGCTTTAAAAGCCATTGCTCAAGAAACTGTGTCCCCCCCCCCTAATTTATTTTATTTTATTTATTTACCATGGCCCCTTCTTACACTTCTGGGAGGCATGTCTGCCATCCCTCAAGAATGTACTCATTCAATAGTCTGAAGTACATTCTTGTGGGGTTTCAAGCACCCAGCTCAACCTCCTGGAAGCAAGAGAACCAGTCAGGGCTGAAGTAATTTTTATTTATTTTTATGTGGAGAAGCAGTTCTTTTTCTATTTTTGGGGGGTGGGGGGGGGCAGAGAGTTGATATTAAAGCAGATGTTCCAGTTTCCACAGAAAGTCAACTTTAAAGGGACACTGTCATGAGAGATTAAAGGAGAAGTACAGCCAAAGCTTGTTTGTTCATTCTGCACTCCTGTGAACTGCTTTCAGCAGACAGTGGGCTGAAGCTTGCTGTCGGCTGATGTCACATAGCCGCTCCAGGCTGGGGAAAGGACCCCGAACCAGCACCTGGCAGTCATCCGGCTCTCTACTCGGTTCTCAGTGCTCTATGAGCAATCAGCAAAGTTTGATCGCTTGGCTGCATCCACCTAGGTAAGTATGATTCTTTAAAAAAATAACATTTCCAGAAATAAGCCACCGATTGTTAACTCTCCTAGATTTCTAGATTCCTGGTTATAGTTTTGATGCTTTGACTTTAATGCTGTCTGTCACTGACCCAAAACAAGTACAGAGATAAATAGTTTGGACGCTTTTCTAACATTCACTTACAGCATGCTTGTTCTGAGATTTTGTCAGAAGCAGTCAGGCATCTTGCATTTTCAGAAGAAGGCTTGCAATGGCAGCCCTCATAAATCTTTCATGAGTCAATTTCGGGACTTGTGCAAGAAAAAAGGGTCAACAAACATTTAATAAATACTGTATACGAAATGATTCCACTCCCAGCTGTACAATGTCACATTTCTCAGAAAGGTTTCGTTATGTATTGCGGTATGTTTAGTAGATTGCTAGAACAAACTGCTGTCTGTAATGTGCAGTTGATTTAACACCATGCTCTTTCCTCTCCCCTGCAGCATGTAGTGTCTGCGTACTTGTCTGAAGCTGCCTCTGGCTGTGATTTGCATCTTCATGTCTGCTTGTTCAGTATTGGTGATGACAGCTCTGATCACATCAGTGACAGGAGTGACACAATCCGTGTTCTACAAGATTTGGCTCATGTCACTAATGGAAGGTTTCACTGGTTTGCTGACAAAGGTAAACTTTCAGAATGAATCTACAGATTAAAAAATAAAAAAAACAGCAGATTGTGAAAATGTGGTAAAATGTTGATCATATGCCTAAAGTACACATAACCTCTGCAGTCTACAAACCTAACATGACACAACTTTTATTGCAAAATTACCTTTTTATATACTGAACCTAATTGATTGAATAAAATATAACTATGCTAAAATCTAAAATACAATTCCTTTTGCAGCAGCACTTTAAAGCCCTGTACACACGACCGGTTTGTTTGATGAAAACATACCGATGGACCGTTTTCATCAGACAAACCGATCGTGTGTGGGCCCCATCAGTTTGTTTTCAATCGGTGAAAAAAAATAGTACATGTTTTAAAATGTTCCTATGGATAAAAAACCGATAGAAAAAAACGATCGTCTGTGTGCATGCTCGGAAGCATTGAACTTCATTTTTCTCAGCACGTCGCTGTGTTTTACGTCACCGCATTTTGGCACGGTCGGATTTTTGACTGATGGTGTGTAGGCAAGACTGATGAAAGTCAGCTTCATCGGATATCCAACGAAAAAATCCATCGGATTAGATTCCATCAGATATCCGATCGTGTATACAGGGCATTAGTGGTAGCCAGTCAGATATGCTTCATTCAAATGTATTGGCCAGAAACATGCTGATACGGGGAGAAAGCAGAGTGAGCAGAGAGATGCTCTTGTCAGTCTTCTGCTGCTCTTTCTTTGTCCAGCTAGGGGGGCAGAGGACTCCACTGTATTCCTTCATCTGTGTTATCTATCTGACTGTGCTGTCTGACTGAGCTGTGTAAATCCCAGGCCTGGTTATAAAGAAATTAAAATATTTTGTCAGGTAGTTATTTATCTGTTTGCCTTTAGGTTAGCTTTAATTCACTTCTGTGCCAAGCATAGACTGGTGTGCAAGTCTTATGGAATTTCCTATTGACCTTCAAACTAGTTTACAAAGGATATTTTATTGTATTGACAGTCTTCTTCCCACAATGCACACTCTCTGACATCACCAACCTGCCATTACCTCATAAGCAGGTAGGCATCCTGATTATCATCTGGTCTTCCTATATATCATTGCCCTTAATCCACGTTGGATGTGTTGATGTAGATCTTGTTTTGCCAAATTGTCACTCTTTTTTATGTAATTTTTGTCATCAACATCATTATAGACAAAGCTATGAGTTATTACTGTTTTTTATTTAATCAAATAATTTTTATTTAATTTTTAATTTTGTTGTTGCTCTTTGTATACATAGTAAGAAAAAGAAAGAAAAAAGTTTTCCCATTTACATTATGTCAGAACCATTGACGTATCTCTGCATAGAGCCTACACATACCGTCAGAATATTTATTCTGAACTATAAAAATATTATTGTATTATGAAAATATGTAAATCTGTGCTTTGGGAGATATACAATTTTCCTACCATATAAGATATCAAAATTATTTTATCCGTGCTATTTTGAGGACAAGCAATACAAATGAATATTTAAAACATATATATTTTTTTTAACTAAAGGAATAGTGCAACTATTAAAATCAGGTACAATTTGTGTTAAAACAAATCATTAATATGCTTCTATAATCAGAAATAAGCGATGGTTGAATGTTTAGATAATATTTACATTATATGACAAGGCATATTCCTAGCTCTTAGTGACATAACCTTGACACTGTATTATCTCTTCTCAATGACAAACAGATCTCTTGCTACTGCTTCTTAAAACGCAAGGACAAGATGTCCTGTGGACAGTTCTTGGTAATTTGGCCAAGAATGTCTTTTTAACCACATAAGGACCGGACCAATATGCTGCCTAAAGACCCAAGGTGTTTTTACAGTTCGGGACTGCGTCGCTTTAACAGACAATTGCGCGGTCCTGCGACGTGGCTCCCAAACAAAATTGGCGTCCTTTTTTCCCCACAAATAGAGCTTTCTTTTGGTGGTATTTGATCACCTCGGCGGTTTTTATTTTTTGCGCTATAAACAGAAATAGAGCGACAATTTTGAAAAAAATGCAATATTTTTTACTTTTTGCTATAATAAATATCCCCCAGAAACATATATAATTTTTTTTTCCTCAGTTTAGGCCAATACGTATTCTTGTACCTATTTTTGGTAAAAAAAATCACAATAAGCGTTTATCGATTGGTTTGCGCAAAATTTATAGCGTTTACAAAATAGGGTATAGTTTTATTGCATTTTTATAAAAAAAATATTTTTTACTACTAATGGCGGCGATCAGCGATTTTTTTCGTGACTGCGACATTATGGCGGACACTTCGGACAATTT
The DNA here is from genome assembly GCF_905171775.1 of Rana temporaria. Taxonomy (NCBI): domain Eukaryota; kingdom Metazoa; phylum Chordata; class Amphibia; order Anura; family Ranidae; genus Rana; species Rana temporaria. The sequence goes on along the minus strand of NC_053494.1, from coordinate 55,765,168 downwards.
TGACACATTTTTGGGACCATTGTCATTTTCACAGCAAAAAATGCATTTAAATTGCATTCTTTATTGTGAAAATGACAGTTGCAGTTTGGGAGTTAACCACAGGTGGCGCTGTAGGATTTAGTGTACACTTAGTGTGTGTTTACAACTGTAGGGGGGTGTGGCTGTAGGAATGACATCATCGATCGAGTCTCCCCTATAAAGGGGATCACTCGATCGATGCAGCGCCATAGTGAAGCACGGGGAAGCCGTTTTTACATACGGCTCTCCCCGTTCTTCAGCTCCGGGGAGCGATCGCGACGGAGCGGCTATAAACAATTGTCCCGGATCGCTCCCCGAGGGAACCCGACCGCCGCCTGTAGCGGGGGGGGTCCCGATCGGACCCCCGACCCACGTCTAGGCAGGGACGTACAGGTACGCCAATGTGCCTGTACGTGCCATTCTGCCGACGTATATGTACATGCAGCGGTCGGGAAGTGGTTAACACACAAGGCATCACCTGTTTAAACATATCCCAACATTAGGCCATTCACTAGGACTCACAATGATATTGTGATCGATTTATGTAACAAGTATCTATATACAGTACGTCTATGCGTTACTTCTTTAATTGCCTCTGAAGAATCTTATGCTGCAGTTAAAGATATTCCAGATACAATTAACACTTGCTAAGATAATAGAGTGGCCACAGTTGGTATCTGTTTAAACTACCTATTGCATAGAGGATGTAAGATCATACTTTACCAGTATATAAGAGTTCTGATTGAGAAGTGAAAGTGAGAATCCTGATGAAGGATTCTCTGTGAACCCCTTACATGTTTGTGGTCACTCTCTGCCTTCCAGCTTCCTTCAGAGATCAGAGCAGCTCCAGCCATCAGCCCTCCAGAGATCAGCTTGGTCATCTCTCTCTCACAGACTTTTTCAGAGATCCCTTCTCCTGTCTTGTGTAATCACTTTTATCTTCCCAAAGAAGTGGGTGTGTATTTCCCTATCACATGACTGGTGGTGTCACCTGACAATATGTTTTGGTGGGTGACCATCTTGACCCATGCCAATATTAACCTGTAGGGGGCAGTAGCGTATAAGGAATTATTCCTAATTTTAAGGTCATTTAGAGTTAATCATGACTTACGACCCCCTGTGACTTCTGGCCTGGTATAACACCATAAATTATTTTATATGTCAAACAATATGACAACAAACCTAGACATTTCGGCAACCCCTACATTTATGATTGAGATAAGGTTTTATGATCAGCACACATGCCTTGGAAAGTTCCTTTAAACTAATGCCAGAATGTGATCAAAGCAGTCTAATACTTTGAAGTTATTATAGGATCTTATACCTGGGACCCCAGTAATGTCTATGTGCTTAACAGGTTATAATATATAAACTACTAATACACATGTATTGTTATGGCATTATAAAGACACAATACTATTTAAGATATATATATAATTCCACTGGGATTGTGAATAAGCCACTCTGGTCTCATCGTACAAAGACCACACTTATGTAGCTTGTAACAGCTTGTGTTCATCAGACCCTTATCTACAGATGTCAAAACTTCCAATTTATGGTCTGGGATAAAGATACAGAAAAACAAGGTCTTCTTGTAAGGCAGGAAACCGATGTTTAGATCTTTGACTTGATATTAACCTCTTAGAGAGAGAATAAGATCCAAAATGGCTTTAGTATTATTCATCATATATATATGGATAGGAACAATAGAAAAATATACTTGTGCAACTTTATATGTATTCTTTTTTTTTTTTTTTTTTTTTTTTCACCTCAGCTTTACCAAATTCTAGAGACCAGCTCATGAATCGATGCTTCTTACGTCTCTTATTTGCGGTTTGCATCATTGCGTGGTATTTTTACATAGCCAAAGTAAGGCAAAAGTATCCGTAACTTCCGATAGGCTTCAAAAGAGATTTTTTTTTTTTTTTTTTTTTCCCACTCTTATTACAATATTTTCACAAGTAATAAGTATAAGTATCGTCATCCGGCGAGGGGCAAGAATCTTATCCATGCTCCTATTGTTTTATGTCCCCTCTGGGATGTCGACACTTCACTACCATATAAAGCAGACAGGCCCCCCCCCCCTCCCCCCCCACCCCCTTGTGGCGCCCAGGGATCTTGTCTTTTTCCATCGCTGAACTGTCTATGGAATTTTACCAAAAAAAAAAAAAAAAAAAAAATGCGTAAGATTTGAAAATAACAGTCTAAACGATCGGGCTTCGAAGCCGCTTGTACCCCATATCCTCAGAATCGAAGGAATTAGCGTACTCTTAAACTCTCTACATAACTCCCTGTTTTTTTGTACTCCTTCCATTTTTCCCATTTTTTCTTAAAGTCGTTGTTTATCTCTGATAGACTTTCCTTAAGCTCTTCCAACCTATAAGTTTCCTCCACTGCATCTATCCAATTCCACAGGGATGGACTTTCCTTTTCCTGCCACCTTTTTGGTATGATTCTCTTCGCTGCATTTAACAGGTGTGGTAATAGGGACTGCTTGTATTTTTTTATACCCTCTTGACTCCCATGAAAAAGCACTACCCAGGGGTCTTTCTTTATCTCCTTACCCGTAATCTCTTTTATTTGACTTATTATTGTGTCCCAATAGATTTGGATTTTCGGGCAAGTCCACCAAATATGTGCCATCGTTCCTCTCTCCGAGCATCCCCGCCAACACTCGGCGGACTGATCAGTTCTAACCTTGTTAGCTTTGTCGGGGGTAATGTACCAACCCGAAATGCACTTATAATTTGCCTCGGCTGTTCGTATATCTATTGCGGAGGAGTGTGTTAATTGCATGATCCTCTGAAAAGTGTTAGTCCCTCTCGTGATTTCTAGCTCCCTTTCCCATTTATGTACAAACGGTGCTTCATCCCGTGCTCCTATCTTAACCAGTATCCCATATAATTTGGTGATTGTGCCCTTGGAATTTTCCGATTGACATAACTTCTCAAGTGGTGTCAACTCCGCCCCCGTCCGTAAGGGATGGGGGAGATGCCGCACAAAGTGATGCAGCTCGGAGTAATGCCACCTATCGAGATTCCAATATTCTGTTCTAGCTTTCAATTCTTCGTATGTCATTATCTCACCGTCTTTTATGATATCTCCTAAGTGTACCGTGTTATTCCTAATCCAATTACCACCTATTTTTTTTTCCCCAGGTGCAAAGTAAGCGTTATCTTTTAAAATCATTAGTGGAGAATTGAATTCCCTGTTCAAAAGTGTCTGAGTTCTGTCCCACATTCGTAGGGTGTCCCGTGTTATATCAAACGATTTGTGGCCCAGTGCTCTATATTGTGCAGGGATCCAAATAATATTACTCAATTGTGACCTAGCTTGTGCCTTTTCAATTTGCACCCATCTTTTACCTTTCCTGTCCCGCGCCCATTCCACCGCACGAGATAGAACCGCCGCTTTGTAATAGCTTTTAACCACTTAAGCCCCGGACCAATATGCAGCCTAAAGACCCAAGGGGTTTTTACAGTTCGGGACTGCGTCGCTTTAACAGACAATTGCGCGGTCGTGCGACGTGGCTCCCAAACAAAATTGGCGTCCTTTTTTCCCCACAAATAGAGCTTTCTTTTGGTGGTATTTGATCACATCTGCGGTTTTTAGTTTTTGCGCTATAAACAAAAATAGAGCGACAATTTTGAAAAAAAAGCAATATTTTTTACTTTTTGCTGTAATAAATATCCCCCAAAAACATATATAAAAACATTTTTTTTCCTCAGTTTAGGCCGATACGTATTCTTCTACCTATTTTTAGTAAAAAAAATCGCAATAAGCGTTTATCGATTGGTTTGCGCAAAATTTATAGTGTTTACAAAATAGGGGATAGTTTTATTGCATTTTTATTTTTTATTTTTTTTTTACTACTAATGGCGGCGATCAGCAATTTTTTTCGTGACTGCGACATTATGGCGGACACTTCGGACAATTTTGACACATTTTTGGGACCATTGTCATTTTCACAGCAAAAAATGCATTTAAATTGCATTCTTTATTGTGAAAATGACAGTTGCAGTTTGGGAGTTAACCACAGGTGGCGCTGTAGGAGTTAGGGTGCACCTAGTATGTGTTTACAACTGTTTGGGGGTGTGGCTGTAGGAATGACGTCATCGATCGTGTCTTCCCTATAAAGGGAATGACGCGATCGATGCGCCGCCATAGTGAAGGACGGGGAAGCCGTGTTTACACACGGCTCTCCTCGTTCTTCAGCTCCGGGGAGCGATCGCGACGGAGCGGCTATAAACAAATAGCCGCGCCGTGGTCCCGGATCGCTCCCCGAGCGGACCCGACCTCCGCATGTAGCGGGGGGGTCCCGGATCGCTCCCCGAGCGGACCCGACCTCCGCATGTAGCGGGGGGGTCCCGATCGGACCCCCCACCCGCTAATAGGCGAGGACGTACGTGTACGCCCATGTGCCTGTACGTGCCATATTGTGGACGTATATGTACATGCGGGGGTCGGGAAGTGGTTAATGTCAGGCACTGCCAGACCGCCCAGTAACTTTCCCTGTTTTAGGATAGAGAGTGATATTCTATGCTTTTTGTTTTTCCAAACATAGTTCATTAAAAGGGTATTAAGAATTCTCAAAAATTGCTGAGGCAGGGCAATAGGGATTAGTAAAAATGTATATAATATTTTAGGGACCACCACCATCTTCAGCATATTAATGCGCCCAATCCACGATATAGGTTTGTTTACCGTTCTTTTTAATTCATTTTTGATCTCGTTTAGTAAAGGGACGTAATTTATTTTATATATCTTCTGTACCGTGTTAGCCAGTTTAATACCAAGATATTTTATTTCTTTGCTCCATGGGAAGGCACAGATTTCTTTGACCCGGCTTTCCTCACTTTTATTTAGGTTTATATTTAAAATTTCGGATTTAGTTACGTTAATTTTGAAATTTGAAATATTGCCATATTGTTGCAGGATCTTAGAAAGCTTGGGGATGGATTTACTCGGGTTAGTTAAATAAAATAAAATATCGTCGGCAAAGGCCGACAATTTGTGTTCCTCCTCTTCGACTCTGACCCCGCTGATATCTGGGTCATTTTGAATCATGGACAATAGAGGCTCTAGAGATAGGATGAAGAGCAGGGGAGACAAAGGGCACCCTTGTCTTGTCCCATTTTTCATCTCAAACGACTCCGATAGCGTACCGTTAATTTTGATTCTTGCCGTGGGATGATGGTAGAGTGTGTTAATCCATCGGGATAACCTATTGCCTATGCCCATGACTGTAAGTGTCTCCATCATAAGCCCCCAGTCTACCCTGTCGAATGCTTTTTCGGCATCTACCGACAGGAATAGACCAGGGGGCGCATTCAGCCTTATGTTCTGAAGCAGGAGAATTGCTCTTATGCTGTTGTCTTTGCCCTCTCTATTGGGGACAAATCCGACCTGGTCGGGGTGCACCAAATAGTGCATAACCCCTTTCAGACGCTCAGCCAGAACTTTAGCAAAGAGCTTGATGTCTGTATTTAGCAAGGATATTGGTCTGTATCCCGAACAGAGTGAGCAATCTTTCCCTTCTTTCAAAATTAATGCCACCGATGCTGCTAACGCTTCCCTGCTAGTTTCGTATTCTGATCCTAGGCCGTTGAAGTATTTACATATCCTTGGTATTAGAATCTTACTGAATCTCTTATAATACCAGACCGAAAACCCGTCAGGGCCAGGGCTTTTTCCCACTGTCGTGTTTTTCAAAACATTTTTAATTTCTTCTTCAGTTATGGGACGGTCCATGTTAACTCTATCAAACTCCTCTAATCTAGGAAGTCCCGCTTTTGCAAGGAAATCGCATATTTTAGCCTCCTTTTCCCCTGTTTGCCACCCTAACTGATTGATTGTGTATAATTCCTCGTAATAATTTTTAAAGGTATTTGCGATTTCTCTAGTCGTATAGACCAGATTCCCGTCTTTTCTTTTAATTTTCCCGATGAAATTTCTAGTTTTCTTTTTTTGGGCCATTTTGGCCAAATGCTTACTGGGTTTATTACCCCAAAGATACCTCTCTCTAGCTATGCAGTTAAGTTTTTTCCTCGCTTCTAGATCCATGATCTCCTTGAGCGCGTCTCTTTTTAGGATTAGGTTGTGATAAGTCTCTTTTAGTCCCTGTTCTTTGTGTTTACGTTCTAAGATTGCTATGTCTTTGGTCAGGGTCTCAGCCTTCCTTTTTCTCTCTTTTTTTTCCCTGGCACTCTCAGCAATTAATATCCCTCTAATGTACACTTTATGTGTCTCCCAGAGAGTTGCGCTTGTTATCCCCTCAGTATCATTTATAATAAAAAATTGTTTGAGATCCGCTTCCACCCTGCTCGCCACCTCTTCGTCTCGAATCAGATTATCGTTTAATAGCCACCTCGGCCGTTCACTCTTTTGTAAGGATGATTTAATCTTCATGGTAATTGGGGCATGATCTGAGATAGTCATAATTCCAATGTCCATCTCAGTAATCAAGTCCAATAGCCTATGATCTACCAGTATGTGATCTATTCTGGTATACGTTCCGTGTGGAGGAGAGAAAAACGTGTAATCATGTGTGTTTGGGTGGAGTACCCTCCAGGCGTCCACTAAATGACTATCGTGAATCTTGCGTTTAATTTTTTGTAGTTGCACGTTCGTTGTCTCCTTCACCCGGGACGTACTGTCTTCTCTCGGATTCATGACGAAATTGAGGTCCCCCATCAGAATTATGTACCCCTCAGCAAAGTTTTCCAATTTGCCCAGGATTCTGCTTAAATATTGGGTTGGATGTACATTCAGGGCGTAAATATTTGCAAGGGTATAGACAGTGTTTCCCAGTTTTCCTTTTAAAAATAGATATCTACCTTCCGGATCTGTCAGCCTTGCCTCCAGGATGAACCCGATCCCTCTAGCGAAACCAATAGCTACACCCCTAGCGCGTTTGGAAATGGCGTCCCCGTAGAACCAGGTAGGATACATGGGAGAGTACAGCTTTACATTAGAATCCAGAGTCAAGTGGGATTCCTGTATGAAAACCACATCAGCTCTGTATTGTTCGATCTCGTCCAAAACCTTCAGTCTTTTAGTTATTGAGTTCAAGCCCTTTACGTTATAAGATAGATATTTTACTTCTGCCATTTCAAATCCCTACGTCATTTCACTAAGCTTTCTGAAAGATCCACTGGGAGCCACGTTCCCTATCCCACCCCCTTTTTGGAAGAGGAGAGTTCCCTCTCTCTCTCCAAACCTCCCCTCCCACACCCTCCCTCCCCCCATCCCCTGCCCCTGACGAGGCCCAAACATCGCCTCTGAACCGCAGGGATCCTCCCACCCCACTACCGTCGGTTCTCGTGTAATGAGGTAAAGCTTCCCGACGCCACCCCTCTCATTCACCCCCAAGGACAGGCCCTTGGGAGTTGATCTTATATGAGTGCGGTTTCAGACCTGCCCTCACCGCCCCCCCCTAAACGCCCCACCCCCCCCCCACCCCCCCTCGTCCACTACTGATCCCATCTCTCTATTCCACCCAAAAAGACTACTCCACCCATCCTGGCAAATCCACGATGGGCATATCCAATTTACCACAAAAGCCTGGTACATCCTCTGGGAATGTCAATTTTGCTGATACCCCATCTTTGTATCCAATCAAGCATGCCGGGAACCCCCATTGATATTTAATATTGGACAAACGCATCTGTTCTAGTAGAGGTTTGAGATGCCTTCTTCTGGCCAGAGTTTCCCATGCTAGGTCAGTGAAAATCTGTATCTCCACCCCGTCAAAACACAGGGGAGGTTTCCTTCTCAATTTTGACCAAATCTCAGCTTTGTCTTCAAAATATCTAAACCTTACTATTATGTCCCTAGGCCATTTGCCCTCACCCTCCCTGGTTCTTCCTATACGGTGAACCCGTTCTATTTTAAGGGGTTCCTCTGAGCCATTGTCCAAAAGGGGTAGAAACAGATCATTAAGAATTTTCCTCAAATCTTCACCTTTCTCCTCCTTAATGAATCGTATTCTTAAATTTTGCCTTCTATTACGATTTTCTTGGTCTTCTAACCGGTATTGTAATAGTCTCTGATTTTGTTTCATTGTGTGGAATTGGTCCTTTAGTTGGTTTAATTCCAGTTCCTGTTGTACCATTTTTGTCTCAGCTTTCTCTACCCGCTCCAAAATGTGGGATATATCTGATCTTAACATACCTATTTCTTCTCTTACCACCTTTTCCAGCCTCTTTAACATCCCCTCCAATTCAACCTTAGTGGGTAGGAGCGTGTCTATTCTTGATTCGTCAATTTGGCTGACTTCATGTTCGCCTTCAGTTGACGTGTCGGCTGCTGGGTTAACCACCCCCCCGGCTACCTTTTTAGATGTCCCAGCCTTTTCATTTTTTTTTGTTAAACCTGGACTTTTAGTGCTCCCGTCTGGGGTCATGTAGTGTCTTATGGTACTTGTAGGGGGGTTATCCTTAGAGATTTTTGGGGCGGAGCCCCTTGTTGACCTGTTCATATTGTGTTTTTTAGTCCCTCTGATCCGTTTCCCCAGTTTGAAACTACAGGGAGCCCCCCCCCCCCCTTTTTTTTTTCTTCCCCCCTATACACGGTTTATTATCCGTTAGAGGCTATCAGCTCTATTGGGAACTTTCTGAATATAACCACTTGGGTAACGAGGATTCCCCCCGGCCTCTGGAGGTACAGGCCCAGACAAACCGCCTGCTATGGACTAGTGTAGGCGTAGTATCTCTATTGAGGTCCAAAAATTCCCAACGGCAAGCCGGGTCTAGAACACTATGGTTACACCGAACTGGAAGTAATGCATCGTAGCATACAGATGCCTCTAGCTCCAATCTTCACGTGCACCGAAAAGAGAGAAGAAAGAAGGAAAAGAAAAAAAAATAAAAAATGAAAAAATGGGCCTGGCCCATAGGTCATGGAGTGTTTAGAGAGCGAGAGCAGGTAGAGACAATTTTATGCCTTTGTTTGGGGGTTTGTCGTCCGAGTGTGTCAATTGTTAGGGGGGGTACTCTGGTATTCTGGGATGTTATTTTCCTGTTTATTTTGCGCTTGCGCGGTATAGCTATCGTTATTGTGGGGTTGGAATACTTGCCCTCTTGCCGTACCCCCAAAGTCCAGTCACTAAGCAACAGTCAGAACGATGGGGCAATTGCTTTTACCACCGAGTATGGAATCAACACAGAAGACAATAAAGAGGGTCATATAACAGTTCCCGCGGTGTGTTCCACCATTATATTGTGCCCTTAACAATATTGCCCCAACAGGGTTATATCAGTGTGAGTCCCGTATCCGATAACCAATTTGTAGTGCATCTCACTTCCCAAGAGTTTAGATAACAGGTGAAGGAAAATAATGCACAGTAAGCAGTGGTTTATGAAGCCAAAGGAGCTCTTACCAGTCCCATCTTGTTCACCTTATTTATCGTTCTGGGAGTACACCTTCAGCACGGCTGGGGCATATAAAGCATAGATATTACCTGGCTGGTGCTTTGCTTCCTAGGGATCCAAGAGAGATGTCAGAATCTGCGGGGGGGGGCGAGGGACTGGGCACCCTCAAACTCGTCCGCACTGAGCGGCACTTCCTCAGCACATCATCCCAGTCAGATGGCAGGCGGAGGTGAGAGAGAGCGGGGGGGGCTCGGCTGGACGGCAGGAGGAAGGCTGCAGTGTGGGGTGTACCATCAGCGGTCTAGCGGCTCGGCAGTCTCGCTCCCTGCTTCGTAGCCGCCACCGCTGGGACACCCTTAGATCCTCCGGCGTCTTCCATCCCCCGTCAGCTGGCTGGCTGGGTCCACGGCGCGGGCTGCTCCTCCCTCAGCGCGCGCACGTCTCACGTGCGCCGCGTCATGACTGCTGAAAACCTCCCATCTGAATTTCTGTATATATGTATTCTTTTAACTCCAAATGTTCTGACAATTATATAATAAGAAGTACAAAAGTCTTAATGTAATTCATTAATGAGTTATTACTATAATTAATGCACTAATATAACTATTAAACTGTATCTGTATATGTCACACATTGACCTATTGGCAGGTAATATTGAAAGCGATGACATCACTTGTCTTGTCTCAGAGATGGAAAAGGCTCTTAACTACTCCAAAAAGGTCAGTATGGGTCTTATCTTTACTGTTGGCTTCAAATGAAATGTTCCTCCTGTCTCAGTAATGTTGATTTCCCTTAAAAAAAAGTTAGTTTATGCTAACTAAGATATCTATTTCATGGGGTGTGGCCGGATGTAGGAGCGTGGAGAGTGAGTGAGGCAGAGATGTGAGAAGTGGAGAGGTGTGTGCCGAATCTCCCATGTATCTCTCCCCCCCTACAGGCATATGAATTGGTCATGCTGGGAGCGCTGCCTAAACTGCCTAAATCGCTGGAGTTTGGTCCCCATACCTGCTGATTTCATTTTTCGCTACCACACCGTATCTTCAGCATACCTTCACTGACAGAGGCGGTTACCTGCATCGGTGGTCGGGAGCTTTGGTGTCCTGTGCCCTGCGGGGGGGCTTTTGTTTGCCTGCCCGTCCCGTCCGTCCTGTCCGGGGAGCTTCTGGAGCCGGGGAGAGAGCGGAGGAGACCCGGGGTGGAGGCTTAGCTGCAGCAGGCGAGCTGAGCGCGTGATTGGAGGATGGTGGTCAGCTGACCAGCCCATGTGACCGGCCTTGTCAGTCCCAGCGTGGATCGGCGTTCTCTGGCTGTAGGAGGCTCGGGGAGGCACGGGAGATAGCCAGGGGGTCTCCCCCACTCTCCCGTGCTGAACCGGTTTAACAAGGAGGACTCACTCCCCCCCTGCATCGGTATATTAAAGCCTTACAGCTCTGTCTAAAGGAGGAGAAGCCGTGGGGAAACCTTTTAAAACTGCACAAAAGTGAGTAAAATCTCGTACAGACAGTGGCGTTTGGATTACATTGTGCCTTGAACTGAGCTGAACTGTGGTATGCTGTTTGGACTGGTTATATGCCAAATGAACTAATAGTGCTGTGCTGTGCTGTGCTGTGCATTGAGATATGGTTTGGCTATATGCCTAATGAATTAACTGTTCAGTGAAGTAAAGTGAAGTAAAAGTATACACACTGCACACTGCATCGAGGATAACTGAGACTTCTCCACTTTACACTCGTAAAGCAGGGCTATTGATTTATTATTTACCATCATTTACTACCTATGGCCCCTGGTGCACAGCTGGTGTGATACCCTGCTTTCGGACTTGTTGTCTAGCACTTGCAAGCATTAAAATACGGCGCCATCGATCAGCTCCACCGTTATTTATGGAGGCCCTACATGAGTTGGTGGACTTTTTGATTCTGATCCTGTGATAGAGCCTCAATAGAGGACAGAGAAAAACCACCTTTTTTTTTCGTTCCAGGCAGTTTGGGCCTGCCTCGGTTATAAAGGATAAAGAGGACACGCTGGTTTCAAATGAATTAATGGTGCTGTACTGTGCTGTGCTGTGCATTGATGTATGGACTGGCTATAAGCCTAAATGAATTAAACTGCACAATGAAGTAAAGTGAAGTGAGAGTATGCATACTGCACATTGCACCGAGGATAAATGGGACTTCTTCACTGTACACTTGTGATGCAGAGTTATTGATCTATTATCTACCACTGGTTTCAATGTGATTATATATTGCTTATCAGGATCAGTTGGAGATTGAGCATTAATGGTCAATTCATTTTTTTTCCTTTAAACAGACGTTTTTGTTTCTCTATAATGTCTGGGCCGCAAGCATTAAGGTCAGCAAAATACAAGGTGGGGGTAGCTGCCGCAGTAGCAGCCAAATTAGAAAAATTTGTCCTTTCAACAGAGCAAACCCCTATTAAAAATGGCTCAATACCCCAGGCCTCTGCCAAAATAAACACAGATAGACGAAGCCAAGGCCAAACAGCGGCAGCGGCAGTAAGTAAAACCTCTGTTAACAAGAACACAGCGGCCACAGTTATGGACCCAAAAGTAACCCCTAGGTCAGAAGATGCTCCCACAATAAAAGATGTATTCTTAGTGGTGAATGAATGTAAAAAGGCACTAGGAGAACTGTGCGATCAAATGAAAAGTGTTAAGGAGGAACTGGTCTCAGTGGGACAGGAACTAAGGAAAACTAACAAAAAGATATCAGAGGCGGAGGGGAGGATCTCACAAATGGAGGATGAAATGCACCCTCTCAAACAAGATGTTAAGAACATGAAGTCCCAAGTGGATATATTAGAAGAAAAAATGGACGAAATAGAAAATAGACTCCGAAGGGACAATGTCAGGCTGGTGGGGCTACCGGAGAGATGTGAGGGGGCTAGACCAATAGAATTTTTGGAAAACTGGTTTGTAAAATTATTTGGTAAAGAAAGCTTCTCACAAGCATTTACAATAGAAAGAGCGCATAGAGTACCCTTTAAGCCTCCCCCCACCGGGGGGCGCCCAAGATCAATGTTACTAAAATTTTTAAATTACCGTGATAAAGAGTCCTTATTGAGAAAGTAGAGAAATGGGAGAGGTTCTTTTTGAAGGCTCTAAAGTTTCATTTTATCCTGATTTTTCTCCCCAGTTACAGAAGAGGAGGGCGGGTTTTTTGGAGATTAAATGGAAAATGCAGAAAGCTAAACTCTCATATGCTTTACTATACCCAGCGCGGCTACGGGTGGTTGCGCTGGGAATGACATTATTTTTTGATAAACCTGAAGACGCAGCATTATGGATGGAATCGCAACTAAAGGAAGAAGGGGGGAGCTAGGAGTAAGGGGATTAATTTGTAATCTGTAAGGATAGGGGGGGGGGGGGGGGTGGGAGGAAGGGTGCACACTTAAATGAATGAGAGGAATTGGTCAAGAGTTGAATAGAGAAGGGAGGGATGTGAATAAGGAGAGGTGGGAGAAGTGGGGAGCGGGGTGGGGGGGGGGAGTGAATGAGGGTGTGTTAAGAGAGGATAGGATGATGTGGGAAACGGCCATAGGAAACCCCTTAGGGGAACACCTGGGTAGGTGCAGAGGGAGGGTGGAGGGAGGGAGGGGAGGGGGAGGGAGGAAGGGTGGGAGGGGAAGGGAAGATAAGCACACGATACACAGGGAAAAAATGTTCACTGCAATAAGTAAAATATATGTAAAACACGAACCAAAGAAGAGTATAGAAAGTAATGATAATGCACAAAGGAATGTGAAAATGGGAAAATGGCAAAGTAATGCACAAGGGGTACAAATTCTGTATGGGAAAATAAAGTTTGAAAACCTATATGGAAATAACACTAAATAGCACATACATTTTTTGGGGATGCTGGATCACAAGTTCTAATAGACACGGTAAATTAGTAAGGACTATTCACACACAAAGATAATTAGGGTAAAGAATAGTTATATAAATTATGTTTTGGGATTGATACCCCTGACCCCTTATGGTATATCCTTGGTTGCTATATGCAAAGTAAAATGTTAAAATTAAGCTCATGGAATGTTAGGGGCCTGGGAACTGCAGCTAAAAGGGCTGCAGTCTTTGCCACGATGGAAAAACATGGAATAGGGCTGATGTGTCTGCAGGAAACCCATTTAATGAAAAATACAAGTTATCTACTACAGAGTAAAAAATACCCTACCCAGTACCACTCAGTGCATTCCACATATTCTAGAGGAGTGAGTATTTTTGTGAGAGCTGGAGTGGGATTTTCCTGCAGACAGGTCAGCATAGACGAGTATGGTCGATTTATTTTCTTGCATTGTATAATAAACAATAAAACGTATATAATAGCAAATATATATGTCCCCCCACCCTTTAAGATTGATATTATGCTCAGATTAAACGAATTTATATTGGGAAAGGAAGAGATACCGGTGTTGGTGGTAGGAGATTTTAATGAGGTCTTGGACCAAAGAGTTGATAGGTTTCCCGCACCGTTGGTCCCAGACCTCATGAAAAATAGCCGCCTGGGTCAACTTATGGAAGAAGTTGGTCTGTTAGACTTGTGGAGAGTGAGGAATCCGGGGATTCAACAATACTCTTGTTACTCAAGTACGCACTCTACACTCTCCAGGATTGATATGGCCCTGGGTAATCATTTAGCATTACAGATTGTGGGAAAAGTAATATATTTGCCAAGAGGAGTGTCTGATCACTCTCCTATGGTTTTAACCCTAAATCAAGGTGGACAAAAAACTCAGAGAGATTGGAAAATCAATGCACACTGGTGTGAGTTAATAAAGAAGTCGGATGAAGTTCTGCCTAAATTGAAGGAATTTGTAGATATCAATGAAGGCACCACGGGCACTGGGATATTATGGGACACCCTGAAGGTGTACCTTCGAGGTGTCCTGATTCAGCAGATAGCAAAATTTAACAAAAAAGCAAGAGAGGCGGAGGAAAAATCCCGTAGAGAGGTATTAGAGGCAGAAAATAACTACGTGGGGGACCCAACGCCGAAGGGAAAGAAAATGTGGCTTGAAAAACAACAAGCATATAAGTCGGTAATTACAAGGGAAGTAGAGACCAGACGACTGTTCCTGCGACAATCTTCATTTGCAGAAGGGGAAGGTGTTGGAAGGATGTTGGCGCAGGTGGTAAAGTCTAACTCTTCCTCCTCCGGCGTTCGGTCCATCAGATTAATAAGTGGCGCGATAACCTCAGGCACCTCAGAGATAGTGCAGACTTTTTGGGCATACTATCAAAAATTGTACACTACACAAAAGAGGGGAATGGAGAAAGAAATGGAGGACTTCCTGGAGAGACTAGAAATCCCGCTTATAACTCAATTAGAAAGGGAAGAATTAGAAACCCCAATAACACTTGGGGAGATACAGTTGGCAGTAGCAGGTATGGCGAACCAAAAGTCGCCAGGACCAGATGGGCTCCCAGTGGAAATGTACAAATATTATGGAGATATATTGCTACCTGAGCTTATAAAAACATTAAATGGAGCAGCTATAGAAGGTAAACTTCCTGCCTCAATGCTGGAAGCAACTGTTATAATTATACCAAAAGATGGGAAAGATCCCCTGGACCCTGCGGCATATAGACCCATATCCCTTCTGTGCTCTGACGCTAAAATTATAGCAAAGGTCTTGGCAACAAGGCTTAATAGGGTTATTTCAAAATTAATTCACCCAGACCAGACGGGATTTATAGCTAATAGATCTACCAGTATGAACATCAGGAGGACATTTCTAAATTTACAAACCCCAACACAGAATGAGGGAGCAAGGGCCGTATTGTCACTGGATGTGACCAAAGCCTTTGACAGCGTAGAATGGGGGTATATATGGAGGGTGCTGGATAAATTTGGGTTTGGCCCGATATTTTCGGGGTGGATAAAAATGCTCTATGATAACCCTAGTGCTAAGTTAAAAATAAATAATGAATTCTCAAAAAAAATTGTCCTCGAGAGGGGGACGAGACAGGGGTGTCCTTTGTCACCCCTGCTCTTCGCCCTAGCGATGGAACCTTTGGCAATTGCTATTAGGTCAAACATCGAGATATCCGGATTCCAGAGAACGACGGGAGAAGAAAAAATCGCGCTTTATGCCGATGACATCCTGCTCTTCCTGGGAGACACGGAACAATCTCTGACAAAAGCAATGAGCTTGGTGGAGGAGTTCGGGAGTTTTTCGGGATTAGAAATAAACGGGGGGAAATCCGAGCTACTGCCGATAGACCCACTTGGAGAAACGGCGATACGAGGATTGCCACAGTTAACAGTGGTGGATACAATGAGATATCTGGGGGTATTGGTGACGAAAAATCCTAATCAATACATTCATAAAAATCTCATCCCCCTACTTGCTAAGTTCAAACAAAAAATCTATATTTGGAAACATCTCCATTTGTCAGTGGCGGGTAGATGTAGCTTAATCAAAATGATTTGGCAACCACAACTCTTATATGTAATGCACAATTCCCCAGTATGGATTAGTAAAAAATGGTTCAATAAAATTGAATCCCTTTTTAGGGAGCTAATTTGGAAAGAGGGACAGGCCAGGATACGTCTTCGCACATTGCAACTCCCGGTGGGGGAGGGAGGACTTGCAGTGCCCCAACCCGAGATTTATTATTTTTCTGCACAACTGCAACAAATAGGGGGAGGTAATATCCCAGGAGGAGGTACCCCTAATGGGATGATAATGATGAATGGGGTTTCTCATGACACTATCTTTGAAGCACTAGAGGCTGATTCCTTTAGTCATAGGAATCCAACAATAAAAATGATAACCAAAATATGGAAATCGGTTAAAAAATTGATGGGTTATACCAGGTTTTCTGAACTCTCCCCACTGTGGAATAACAATAAATTGAAGGAAGTCCTCCAGATAGGAAAGGTCAGAGCATGGGAAATAAATGGCATTATAAGGTTGAAACAACTGTATAAAGAGGACAAATATAGGAAATTTCAGGATTTAAGAGAGGAATTTAAGATACCTCAATATTCATTTTTTACTTATATACAGGTGGGGCATGCCCTTGAAGCCCAATTTAGGACACAAACCCTAGTGTGGTGTGAAATGCCCCTTTTCCAAAATCTAGGCAAGGTAGGACCAACTAAGGGACTTATCTCTGAACTATATAAACAGATAGGCAAAAAGGCTAATATGGGCCTGCATCTCCTAAAAACAAAAGAGAAATGGGAGGAGGATCTGGGGGAAGTGACACAGGATCAATGGCGGAGGGTCCTGGAGATGGGGCCGAAAGTTTCGGTCTCACCCCCACAAAGGGTCTCCCACTTGATGCTGGTGAATCGAGCTTATTATACACCTAAACGTCTGTTTAACTTCGGAAGAAGAACAGATGATAAATGTCCTAGATGCCAGGGGACTGGAGACCTAGTACACATGGTGTGGCGATGCCCAAAGTTGTTTCGTTATTGGGAGGGAGTGATAAATGTCATAGGGGAGACATTTGGTATACCTCTGGAGGTGGAAGCCACACTATGTGTACTGGGATATAGAAGGGAACGGAATGAGAAGAAAAGCACCACAGTTGCATTACTGAGATGTCTGTTCCAAGCCAGGAAATTAATAATGTCAAGATGGCAGGCGATAACACCTCCAACAATAAGAGAATGGGTGGGAGCAGTAAACGAGACGATATGTAAAGAAAGAGCAGTCTATACAAAAAGAGGTAATCTTAAGGAGTTTGAGGAGATGTGGAGACCTTGGTTGGAAAAGAAGGACCTGCCCCTCTAGTGGGTAAGAAATACAACTGGGATGAGGTAGAAATAAAAATAACACCCAAAAATAAAGACAGATATGTGCCATTTCAGGAAAGCTGGGGCTGGCCTTGAAACCTCACCAGGGGAGAGAGGAAAATGGAGGGAGGGTCCAGGTATATAAAACTAAGGGCGAAGATATTAGGTACTAACCACACCGTGAACAGGTATAAGAACAGTTCCCCTGACCAATAGAGGTGATCTGAGCATTTTATCTTTTTTTTTTTCTATCCCTCATTTTGTTTCCTTTCTATTGGATGTTGCTTTCCCTTCCCTTTACATAAACAAGATAATCAATGTATATACTTAACTTTTACACCAGCTGTATTGTATACTAAGATTAAGTTACAAATAAGGAATGATGTCGGTTCTTGGAACTTTTTTATGAAAGATTTGTTTAAATAATCAAATGTGTATAAGAAAAAAGACAAATAAAGAATGAAATGATAAGATATCTATTTCATAAGGCAACAAGCACAGCATATGGTGGACTAACCCATAACAACCATCAGTTAATCATATTTCATGTGACAATAAATTGAAGAAAATTGATTGGTTGCCACAGGTTGTAGCACATCATTGCTTTTTTTCCTTGGCTTATTAAATAAGCCATAGTTGTCAACTTGCATGTACTGTGTTGGTGACATGCACTTTGAAAATAAACAAATTCATTAAAGGGGTTGTAAAGGTAAAAAAAAATTCACTGAATAGCTTCCTTTACCTTAGTGCAATCCTCCTTCACTTATCTCATCCTTTGCTTTTGCTTTTAAATGTCCTTATTTCTTCTGAGAAATCCTCACTTCCTGTTCTTCTGTCTGTAACTCCACACAGTAATGCAAGGCTTTCTCCCTGGTGTGGAGAAAGCCTCTTGAGGGGGGAGGGGGCGAGCAGAAGTGTCAGGACACCCACTAACACACAGCTCCTTTCTCTATCTGCAAAGTAGAGAGTGTCCTGACCCTCCTGCTCGCCTCCCTCCCACCTCAAGAGGCTTTCTCCACACCAGGGAGAAAGCCTTGCATTACTGTGTGGAGTTACAGACAGAAGAACAGAAAGTGAGGATTTCTTAGAAGAAATAAGGACATATAAAAGCAAAATCGAAGGATGGGGTAAGTGAAGGAGGACTGCACTAATGAAAAGGAAGCTATTTAGGGATATTTTTTTTTTACCTTTACAACCCCTTTAAGTTCCAGTGTTCTTTACCTTGCAGTGTGCTTTTTTGGTTGAAACGTTAAAACGCCGCCCTGGGAATAAAGAAGAGAACCAGATGCCACCAGCGGAAGGATCAGTGGTGCCATATCAGAAAGAGAAATGCAGGCCAAAATCACTGCCACTTCCAAAACCTACTGCGCTCACACTCGCCAGAATGGTATGTGTATTATGTCATCTGACTTAACTACTGTAGAAGACATGTATGGTAAAGCAAATAACACATCTGCTTCTACATTGCATTTTAGAGTTCATTCACATTATATACGGTGGTCTGCGATTTTACTGCTTAGAAGAGTGCAAGTGACTGTCAGACCGATTGTTTTCTTTGTGTCCCGTTTACATCACAACACTGGGGGTGCTGAAAAATGCAGACATGCAAAAAAAATTCCACAGCACAACATATGTCACTGCAGGTCACTGCAGTGCAGCACACCACTGTGAGGAGACTTGGGCGGGGCGAATATGCATTTGTACACACAATAAAGTAAAAAAAAACAGTGGTTAGCATTGGTTTGGAGCATGCGTGTTTGTACTTTGGATTTTAGTCCGACGGATTTGTGTACACACAATTGGATAATCCAACGGAACACATTTGTTGGACAATTTGAGGACATGACCATCCAACATTTGTTGTCGGAAATTTATGTTACCACTAAAGGAGGAAATACACCTCTATGTTACCACTCAAAGAGGGAAGAAACCTCTATGTTACCACTACAGTTGCACTGATCCCACTTTTTCAAGGCTGAGTACAAGTACTGATACTTTTTACAAGTTTCTTTGTGACAGTGGCACATGTGTCAGTATTTTTTTTTTTTTTTTTTTCAATTGATTTATTTACAATGTTTATATATTTTTATTTTTACAATGCTTTCTTTTTTTATTATTTGCCATTTAACCTTGAAATATTTATTACAATTTTTTTTTCAGCCCTGTTGGGGGGTGGGGGGCTTTGGTGAGATATAATTTAGACCCCTGATATCTCCCCTTTAAGACAGGGTATGGGACTGAGGACAAGACTTCCCAGTCCCTTTCTCTTCAGCCTTAGCTGCACTGAGTGTGAATGGTCAGGAGACAAAGGCTCCTGGCTCCTGTCCATTAATAAACTGAAGAATCGTAAACACAGTTTACAATGTTTTAACTTTGAATGGACAGAGTCATTGATCACTGACTCTGGGCATACGGAAAAGGAAGGAGCCGTAAATGACATATTTACTGGCTCCTTCCTGAAAGATCCGGGACATGGGAGAACCGGAGGAGCACATGGAGAGCCGGGGAGGAGGCAGGGGGACCCGGAGGATGACACAAAGGGGGACCCAGAAGGCAAAACGGATCGGGACCCAGAGCAGAACATGGGGAGCACAGAGGGGGGGGGGGACAGCAGGGGGGTGATTGGTGTGGCAGTGGGGGCAGTTACAAGCCCCCGATCTCCCTGACTCCTCATCGATCATCCCTGAGGCTGCCCAAGGGGTCAAGCATCAGAGCATTTACACGAATACAAGTACTCATGCAAATGTTTGGTATCGGCACCAATACCGATACTAGAATTGCTATTGGTGCAAACCCAGTTAACACTAAAGGTGGTATGACACCTCAATATTACCAACAAAGGTTTAAGTTAAAGACACCTCTATGTTTCCACTTAAGGAGGGAAGACCTCTCTATGTTACCACTTAGAAAGGAAGACCCCTCTATGTTAATACTAAAGGAAAAAAGACCGCTCTGTTAATACTGAAGGAGTGAAGACCCCTCTATAATACTACTAAATGAAGGAAGACCCCTTTATGTTAATACTAAAGGAGAGAAGACTCCTCTATCTCACCACTTAAAACAAGCAGAAGCTGAACAATTTCTTTTTTTTAAATGAATGACTTGATTTTTTTGGATGAAGCCAGTTTGATGAATTATGACATGTAGTCTGTAAATGCACTGTTTATTTGCAAAAAAATAAATAATGGTGTCTTATTTGTTCATGCATTAAATAAATGACTATTTACTCAAATGTCTAGGGCATTAAGAATGATCAAGATGGGAAGAACACTAACATGAAAGCATTGTTGTGGCGGCCAAATAGTGCCAAAGCTGACATTCCTCCAGGTATACGAGCCTCAATTTCAACTTTGTATTCTATTACTGAATTTTTGTGGGTTTAAGAGATCTAATAACAATGCAGTTACATTAATTTTAAAACCTTCATAGTTTCAAATAATTGACAAAACATTTGACACTGAGGGCTTTGATCTTTAGCTTCTCAGACATATACCTGCTGTGACAATATGAATTGGTCTCATTCTCTTTACTGGATCTTTGTTATATTTTAAAATTATGATATTGGAGCTGGAGGGTTGGAAAGACCCCTTTTTTTCACAGAAAAATGCCTCTGTCACCTATGAATGGCTGTCTACTTTGACAGCTTTCCGGTGGGATAGCTCGGGCAGGTTCAGACTCATCTCCAAACACACTTGGGCTCATCCCTAGTGGTAACTACTGGTGGGATGCAACTATGGTGACACAAAACTGTAATATATTTCAGCTTGCCAGTCCTTCGATGTGGTGACTGCATTTGTTTTTTTTCCCCAGGATTTTACCCCCTTTATTTTCACCTGTCAGTGCCACACTTCCTGTTCTAGAGTGACTACACTCATACACTGCGCTATATCTATGGAGAAACAGTGTTGGCAATCTAGTCTGCTCTCCTGATTTGGGCTACAAACACATCCACTTCTTCATCTCCATCACATGGTGGAGAGGTCTTCTGTAGATGGAAGAAGATAACTGGGAGGGCTAATATTGTTTTAGATTTCAGTTTAATGCACAGGAAGTACAGGCACACTGGATTTCTGGCAGGATCTGACGGTATTCTGTACTAAAACACATGCAGGTACCAAATCTAGGAACTGGTAAAGTGCAATATGTACATTTTTTTGTTCTTGGATTTAGACATACTTTTATTCACTAACTAAATTATTCTATAACAAGAGAAAAATTGTAAAATATTTATATGAACCTAATCAAGACTTTTGGATGTATACACAATGAGAGGGCTTTTTTTTTGTTCATGACACTAATTACTAATTACTAAGTACACACAACACATCTGCTGGAAGATGGCAAGTGATCAGTGACTGGGTTTACATATAATTTAAATTGTAATCATATATTGTCTTTCTGAAAAGGATGTTGCCTCAAATCAATCTGGAAATATAATAGAAAAATTAAAGCCCATTGATTTTATTTTAGCTCAGGCATTTAAAGACTGGGATCTGGCTAGTGACAAGAAAGTAAAACAAAAGAAACAACAGAGAGCATCTTTTGATGTTTTTTACACTGAACATGGAAGAAATATTGGTAAGTAGCATATATTTTTATCTGCCTGCTAGTTTATTAACCAAATAATTCCACATATGTGAGTTTAAGTACAGTGGGTTACATGATTAGACATAGAGGTAAAAATGTTATTCTGACATCTTAGTTACAGTGGGAATGGAATTGGGTGCTCTAAGGCAAACTTGTGCTTTGCTCATGGCAGTGTTAATTTAGTCTACAAAAATATTGTTGTCAGTTGCATGTTTTCAGTGACTGAAATGAGAATAAAAATCAAATTAAGTAAATTAATAAACTATGACAAAAATCAATTTCAGTTTTCATCGACGAACAAAAACTCACCGAAAATGCAAGAGAGGGACGTTTAACCCACCTGAACTCCCACTTTCCTCTGAACTCCACCTGTCAAAGTCCCAGCCCCCTGACTCTATCGGCAAGCTATCTGAGAGATGCAGGCTCCCATTATTTCTTTCCCTTTCCTATGCAGTTTCACACATTACACTCATTCACACTATCTCATTGGTGCCCTCTGCTGACCCTTTCTATACCAGCAACACAATTCCTTTCCCAGTCTATAAAAGCACATTAAAGTTTAAACAAGTATTGCACTACCAGATAATAATAAGTAGGGATCATCTACTAAGCTGCTAAAAGACAATAAAAAAAAAACTAAAGGCTTTTCTTATTTTTTTCTTAAAATTTAATGCTGGTAATATAGATCTGAATTCGACCAGTCCTTGCTGAACCAGCCGACATTCAGTCCATCTATGGACAACCTCAGAGCTCTGCTTAAGCCTCCTCTAGGATCACAGGCCTTGGAAGGTGGTTGGTTGAGCTTCCTCTAGATCACAGGCCTGGGAAAACGTAGACTTGCATCTACAATGCTTAACCCACTAAATAATAAAATCATCATTAATTGTTTCAATATATCCTGGTAGCTTAGCTACAAAAGTTAAAGTTCACTAGTGCTGTTCGATTGACTTCTCATAAACAGGAACGGCCATTCATTAATGGAAAGTCGGCTGAATTTCAATCCATGTATACTCTGCTTTAGAACTCCTTTTGGATTTGTATTACCGTTTGTTTCATTGTGGATATTTCCGCTCATTCCTTTTCCTGCAAAGTGAATGGTAATCTACTCAGCAGGAACATAAGAATGTAATTCTGACAATGGTTCTAACCTGTCCCTACTTTAGCAAACAATGAATAAAGTTTTTTTGGAAAGACTTCTACATTAACAGGATCCATATTTTGCCTTTATCCCATAGGGGTGGTGTACAAAGACTATCCAGCAACCAAAACTGTGAGAAAAAGTATTCCCTTCATTGCACTGCCTAAAGAAGAGGAATGCTGTTCATCCAAATTGGTAAGACATACATTATTCCATTACTTTGATGCTGATTTACGAAACTTGGATGTAAATATAATAATTAAATAGTACATTTTTTCACTGAAAAACATTAACTACTGATAACTCCTGATGGATGCCTATATGTCTTTGCCAAATTCTGTGTTATGGATATAGTAAAGTATTTGTTCTGTTCAAAATGCTGCTTAATGCATTGGCATACCACCTTAAGCCCAGTCTGTCTGGACAGTATGGCTACCTGTTGACTTGGCACCCTCCGCAGGCAGATCAACTCTTCAATAAGACACAGAAGTTGAATCCAATGCAATAGTACTTCAGCAAATTGAAGTACAGGGGAAGTTTTTCCCAGTCTTTACAAGCGTAAGAAGACAATAACTTTGCTAAACCCTGTCACAGACCATGGACAATTTTGAATTTCATTTGGAAATCAAGGTCCAGAATCCAAGTTGCATGAAGTCCAGTTTCCACAGTCAGTGATGATTTAGGGATGCCATCTGCTGGTGTTGGTCCACTGTGTTTTATCAAGTCCAAAGTCAGCGCAGCCCTCTACCAGTAAATTCTTGAGCACTTCATGCCTCCCTCTGCTGACCAGCTTCATGGAGATGCTGATTTCATTATCCAGCAGGACTTGACATCTCCCCACACTGCCAAAAGTACCAATACCCTGTTTAATGATCATGGTATCACAGCGCTTGATTGGCCAGCCAACTTCCCTGACCTAAACCCCATAGAGAAGCTGTGGGGTACTGTCAAGAGGAAGATGAGAGACACCAAACCCAACAATGCAGATGAGCTGAAGGCCGCTATCAAAGCAACGTGGGCTTCCATAACACCTCATCAGTGCCGCAGGCTGATCGCCTCCATGCCACACTGCATTGATGCAGTAATTCATGCAAAAGAGGCCCCGACCAAGTATTGAGTACATACTATACTGTACATGGACATACTTTTCAGTAAGCCAACATTTCTGTAATAAATCCTTTTTTTTATTGGTCTTATGTAATATTCCAATTTTTTGAGATACTGAATTTGGGGTTTTCACTCGTTGTAAGCCATAATCATCAAAAATAAAAGAAAGAAATACTTGAAATATATCACATATGTGTGTAATGAATCTATAAAATATATGAATTTCACTTTTTTAATTGAATTACTAAAATAAATGAACTTTTTGATGATATTCTAATTTTATGAGATACACCAGTGTATATACAATATATGAGAGCTGTTTTCCCTGCCAACAGGATTTGTATTTCTGTCAAACTAGTCCTTAGGCCCCGTACACACGTCCGAGGAACTCGATGTGCCAAACACATCGAGTTCCTCGTCGAGTTCAGTGTGCAAGCCGCCGAGATCTCGGCGGGCCGACTTTCCTCATTGAACAACGAGGAAATAGAGAACATGTTCTCTTTTCGGCCCGACGAGTTCCTCGTCGGCTTCCTTGCTGAAAAGTGTACACACGACCGAGTTTCTCGGCAGAATCCAGCTCCGACCGAGTTTCTGGCTGAATTCTTCCGAGAAACTCGGTCGTGTGTACGGGGCCTAAGTCTTCATTTACTCAACCATAACATTTTTTTTACTGATGTTATTACACATTTGTTTTCTAGAAGAAAAGTTTCTGTGAAATGATCAGTAAACTACTTGCGTAAAGATGTAAATGTGTACGTATTGTTAGTTTATTTAACCTCTTTGTTTAGACCTAACTTACTCGCTAACAAACGCGTAAACATGTGCTGTGCATGTAAGCGCGTAAAGCGTAAGTACTTAGATGCAGATTTGTGGATTCTGTTTGCCGCACCTGTAAATGGTTCCATTGGAACCAATACAGCTGCATTCAGATCCGTAATTCAAAACTGTGTGAATGAAGCCTAAGCTTGGGTTCACGTATGTGCGAATTGGATGCGTTTTTTACTGCATCCAATTCACATGACTTGCGAGTGTGACCGGCTCCCAATGCAGCCGGTCTGCACATGTCTGGGGTGGCTGCGGTGCAAATTCCAAAAGGGTCTTGTGCATTTTTTGGTTTGGTTCAGGTGCGAATTCAGGCAAAAATTATGACCTGAATTGCACCTGAGCCAGTGAAGAGAAACGCACACCATGCTGGAAACTGCGGCCGCACATATGTAAACCCGGCTCTGTCCCCACAGCACAGCTGATTATAATAGGAAATGGGATCTGATCTTTCTTTGTTGCAGTTTCACTTTCACTGAGGCCTCGTACACACGACCGAGTTTCTCGGCAAAAACCAGCAAGAAACTTGCTGGTATTTTTTTTTGCAGAGGAAACCGGTCGTGTGTACATTTTTCAAAGAGGAAACTGTCGAGGATCCCGTCGAGCCAAAAAGAGAGCATGTCTTCTTTTTCCTTCGACGGGAATGGAGAAACTTGCCTTGTCGACTTCCTTGACAGCCTAACAAGAAACTCGACGAGGAAAACAATGTGTTTCGCCCGTCGAGTTCCTCGGTCGTGTGTACGAGGCCTTACAGGTCCCCTCTTCTCCCTGGCCTTGTACAGCACTAGGATAAGCTCATCTCTGCTTTCTTCTACTACCAACATGCCAATTGCACTGCAGCACACCTGATTGACTACTAGTGCTGCTTTTCCCTTTTACTCTCTTGATCTCTGATAATGGCAGTCTACCAATACAAGTTTGCAAATGCCTCGTTTTTAGTAAGTGTACAAATCTGTGTGATCAGGAAGCAATCTAAAGCATACACACGATAAGACTTCCAATTTTGTGTGAAGGGCGTTGGCCGTGAACTTGTTTTGCATACAGACGGCAGAACATTTTCAGCCAACATTCACAAAACTACATTGTTTTTCAGCTCTTTAGCGCCACCCTTTGGGCAACTTCTGCTAATGTTGTCTGATGGTTAGCATTGGTTCGGAGCAATGCGTGTTTGTACTTTGGATTTTAGTCCGACGGACTTGTGTAATTTCCAACAACAATTGTCTGATGGAGCGTACAGATGGTCGGATTATCTGACAAAACACGTCCATAGGACAATTGTTGTCGGAATATCCGATTGTGTGTAAGGGCCTTCACACTGCATGTCATGTTTGTGGAATTTAACAATCAGCTGGAGCAGGGAAATGTTTGTGTTGGTTGCAAGGTACATAGCACTCAGTCTCTTCCTATGGCCAGTGTTGACCAATAATATACATACTTATTAAGACAGAGGTATATCGGTGTGCGTACATTAGCTTTAGACTTGTTACTAGAATGCTCAAACGCAATCATATTGTAGTGGTCATTAAATATAATCTGTAGATACATTTATATTTCTTATATAGTCAAAATTCTGCTCAAATTTGATGAACATTTATTGTATTCTGTTTCCTAAAAGTGGCTGAAAAAATACGGTTTGAAGAAGCTGAAGTTACAGCTCACCAAGCTGATATCTGGTCCAGATTGCACTCACCAGAAAAAGTTGGTGCCGGCATTACACAAACGTGTTTCTGCAAAATACTGCACTATTTTCCCAAGTGTGGAGGTTAACGTGAGTATTTGATGTTTATAGAGCACTTTTTGATATACCATATACAGTATATTGTGGGTGGCTATTGGCTAATAATAATATTTGATGGTAGTTGTATCAGTGGGATCGGTGTGTATACAAGTCTGAATAGATACAATTAGAGTATATGTATAATTCTTAGGTATAGGGAAGGGTTAAAACTGTCATTTTGTTTTTTGCTGCCTGTGTCTGGTTGAGGACATTTATCTTCACTTCCTGTACTTGAGATGCAAAAGCAAGTAAGAGGAGATCAATCCAAAATCTCATCACCATTACTAGTAAAAAAAATAATAATAATAAAAATGCCATAAATCTTTCCCATAGTTTGTAGACGCTCTGGCCCGGATTCACATACATTGGCACATATTTATGCCGGCGTAGCGTATCTAATATACGCTACGCCGACGTAGCGCAGAGAGGCAAGCAACAAATTCACAAAGCACTTGCCTCCCAAACTGCGATGGGTTCCCTCGGTGTAAGCCGGCGTAGGA
Organism: Rana temporaria; assembly: GCF_905171775.1. Taxonomy (NCBI): domain Eukaryota; kingdom Metazoa; phylum Chordata; class Amphibia; order Anura; family Ranidae; genus Rana; species Rana temporaria. The sequence goes on along the minus strand of NC_053494.1, from coordinate 55,738,082 downwards.
GGAAGTAGGCGTGAGCCATGCTAATGAGGCATGACCCCATGCAAATGATGGGCCGAGTGCCATACAAGTACTTAAAACGAACGGCGCATGCGCCGTCCCATGGACGTATCCCAGTGCGCATGCTCAGAATCACGTCGGAACTATTCCCTAAGATACGACAGATCACTGCCTACGACGTGAACGTAACCTACGACCAGCCCTATTCACGTACTACGTAAACAACGTAAAATACGACAGCTGTGTTCCCTGGTCCATACCTTAGCATGAGTTGCGCCTCATATATGGGGAATAATTTTACGCCGGACGTATGACTTACGCAAACCGCGTATATTATGCACCGGGCGCAAGTACGTTTGTGAATCGACGTATCTCCCTCATTTCCATATTTGAATAGGAAATCAATGGGAGCGCCACTTGCGGCCAGCGTAACTATGCGCCCACGATATGCCGGCGTAGGAAAGTTACGTCGGTCGGATGAAGCCTATTTTCAGGCGTATCTAGTTTTGTGGGCGCGTATTTACACTTACACGGCGTATCTCGAGATACGTCGGCATAAGTGCTTTGTGAATCCGGGCCTATAACTTTTGTGCAAACCAATCATTATACGCTTATTGCCAAAAATACGTAGAAGAATATATATTGACCAAAATGGATGAAGAAATTCGATTTTTAACATTTTTCGGAAAATTTATTATAGCAAAAAGTTAAAAATATATATTTTTTTTCAAAATTGTCGCTCTATTTTTGTTTATAGCACAAAAAATTAAAACCGCAGAGGGGATCAAATACCACCAAAATAAAGCTCTATTTGTGGGGGAATTTTAAAATTTTTTGGGGTACAGCGTCACACGACCGCGCAATTGTCAGTTGAAGCCACGCAGTACCGTATCGCAAAAATGGCCCGGTCAGGAAGGGGGTAAATTCTCCTGGGGCTGAAGTGGTTAAAGAGCCTATTGGCATACCTGTGTTTCCAAAAATGAAAAAAAAAACTGCATTTGTCTCTGATAAACTTCATAGAAAGAGCGAAATGTAATTTGTTTAATATAGGCAAACCCCACTTTTAAGTACACAATGGGGCTTATTTACTATCGCTGGAGAGTGCAAAATCTGTCTCACTTCTGCATAGAAACCAATGAGCTTCTAGCCCCAGCTTGTTCAATTAAGCCTGGTAATAAAACCTGGAAGCTCATTGGTTTCTATGCAGAAGTGAGCCTGATTTTGCACTCTCCAGCGATAGTAAATAAACCCCATTGTGTACTTAAAAGTGGGGTATGCCTTAGAGATTAGAACAGCAATGAAGAGGTACCATAAGAAATATGGAAAAAAAGATAAGCTAAAATCATTACCCAGCATAGTACTACCCAATTAGTTATCTCCTAGTGAAGTGGTGTGTTTGATTGCAGGGAACATGAAGCCAGCCTTTTCCACCGTCACTCGTAAAGTGATCCCTGTATTCTGCTCAGTGACCTTATTGCTTCTCCTCTAAAGCTGGCCATGCATGGCTCCAATTCCTGCGAATCCACTAATATTTGAGCTGTGAGTGTCCCTGCCAACACAAACAGGCTTGACAAACTGCAACTGAGAAATTGAAGGAGCTGGGCAGGAAACAATTGGCTGCAGTCACTGTTTGAGTATTCTGACAGCTGGGAAGGAGGACCCCCACCTTGCCAACATCCAAATATGAGAAAAAAGAATTGAGAAAGTGGACTTTCTCAAAAAGAGTGGACTTTGTGGGCACAACATGAGTCAGTATGGCTATAAACAAAATAATACATTCTTCGTTGTACACCAAGCACATACAGACTGCTGGAAGCACCAAGTGCAGTGTGATCTGGGTCAAGTCCCCTTCTATGCGGACATCCATTTATGAACTGTTTAGTGCAGGCATGTCCAAAGTCCGGCACGGGGGCCAATTGCGGCCCCTGTTCCAGTTTAATGTGGCCCACCTGGTAATTTGTATATATACTGTATTTATCGGCGCTGCCTCGGAGGGGAAAGGGAGAGGGGGAACTAGTGCCATCAAAATGCATACAGGAAAATCTCCTGTTTACTCTGTGACATCTGTAATAGGAAGTCCCGTCTCCTGGGCTGCCATTGGACGACTCCTCTGTCTATCATAGGAGGCGAGAGAAATTGTATTAAAGAGGCTGCTGTATAAACAGAAGATTCTCCTGTATGTAATCTGTTGGCGCTCATCCCACCCCCCCCTTCCCTCCGAGGTTGCAGATGGACATCGATCAGGCTGCATTCATGGCAATGGAGAGGCTGGATTCAAGGCAATGGAGAGGCTACAGATGGGCACTGATTAGGCTGCATTGATGGGCAATGAACCTTATTTTGCTTCATAGTTTTTAATCTAAAAAAAAAATTCCCTGAAACTTCCCATCTAAAGTGAAGGTGTGTGTTTTACGCCGATAAATACGGTATATCCAAATAACACGCCCACGCTCATCTCTTCACCACACACAGCCACAAAGGCAAGAGAATTTGTGTTGGGCAGTGTATTAGTGCTTGAACGAACACACTTAGAACAAATTTTAATGGTTGAAAGAATGTCAGGCAAAATGATCGGCCCTTACGCATGTTCACTTCATCAAATCTGGCCCTCTTTGAAAAAAGTTTGGACACCCCTGGTTTAGTGCTATTAGCTTAAGATATTGGCATCTACCATATGAAGATTGTTGTATACATCTTCTACAGCCGCCTTACGTTACCACAGACGTATAGTTTTTGGTGTTGTTTTGCAGTTTTATCACTGTATTTGTTACATATTCACGACATATATTGTGTTATATATTTTTCACTATAGGTGTGAGTTACCTATTATTAGGAACAGCCATACATTTATGGTTTCATTATAGTCCCTTTTTATGATTGATGGTTTACTCCATTGATCCATTTTTCACAGCGCTACACTTTATATTCCATTTTTACCATTACAATTTTTGTCTGATTGTTGTGTTTAGCAGCTACACTTTCTGTTTTTGTTTTCATTTGTTTTTATTCCAAGTTTTTTAAGAAATACAAATATACTTTACATTACATTCCAAAAAAAAAAAAAAAAACATACACAGAAAAGAATCACATTTAAAATACCAACAACATTACATATACATAAATAACAAAATTGGCAACAATAACAACAATGACATCCTGGGTTTATCCTATACCTCCTAATTTTCCATCTCTTTTCCTTTCCCTTTATCTCATGTAGTTACCTCACCCCTGCTTTATCCTCTAATCCCACCTTCCCCCCTAATCCCACCTTCACGTGCGCGCGAGCTCGTCAGGACGGGGCGCTTTAAAATTATTATTTCTTATTTATTTTAATTTATTTTATTAATTTTGACACTGTTTAAAAAAAAAATGGATCACTTGTATTATTATCACAAAGAAATGTAAACATCCCCTGTAATATAAAAAAGCATGACAGGTCCCCTTAAATATGAGATCTGGGATGAAAAAATGACAACAGGAAAATGTGCCTTTAAGAAGCATGGGCGGAAGTGACGTTTTGACGTCGCTTCTGCCCTACTATGCTATGGAGACGGCAAGCATTAGACAGGACCCGATCGCCTCCGCCGCTGCCGACGGCTCCAGTAAGTAGCGGAGGGCGCGGGAGAGTGGCGGGAGGGGGGCTTCTCCCGCTGCCGATAACGGTGATCTCACAGCAAATCCGCCACGCAGACCACCATTATCGTTTAAAGGACCGGTGCATGAAGAGATGGATATCTCGGTTGTGGCAGCTGCTGCCATTACCGAGATATCCCTCTTCAAAAATAGGATGTATATAGTCGTGCGCGGGTCCTTAAGTGGTTAACTTGCTGTTGCAGCCTGGTAATTGCATATACAATCCCCCTTTAGCAAAAACAAAACAGCCAAAAAAGTCATTCAAACAAAGCCTTAAGCGTGGATTGGAAATCTATGGATCCAGTCCAGTGGGCTGAACAAAAGAAATGTAATGTATGGCCAGCTTTATTCCTGGTCAGTCAGCTTCCCAATTGTTGTACTTGTCTGTAATCTCATTGTTTAAGTCACTAAAGACTTTAGATGGTGGGCACCCGTGCATGCTCAGTCAAGCTGACTCCTTTTTTCATGCATGTTTTACGTCTTATTATATATTGTTCGCCTTGGTTTACAAACCATATATGGCTGCTTTGCATTTTTTTGTGGATTTAAACTTGAGTCTAACCTTCCTTAATGCAGTCCTCCTTCACTTACCTCATCCTTCGATTTTGCTTTTAAATATTTTTTCTGAGAAATCCTCACTTCCTGTTCTTCTGTCTGTAACTCACCACAGTAATGCGAGGCTTTCTCCCTGGTGTGGAGTGTCATGCTCGCCCCCTCCCTTGGACTACAGGAGAGTCAGGATGCTCTCTCTACGTTGCAGATAGAGAAAGGAGCTGTGTGTTAGAGAGCATCCTGACTCTCCTGTAGTCCAAGGGAGGGGGCGAGCACGACACTCCACACCAGGGAGAAAGCCTTGCATTACTGTGTGTAGTTACAGACGATATATACATTAATAAAACTTTTTGTTACATCCACAGCAGAGTTAGGTCCCAGTCACACCTTTGAGTTTTATCATTAAAAGTGTACATCATTAAAAAAGGAGGAGTCATAATATACAATGTTATTCAATAAGGCTGGCATTTTGTATGCACTGTAATGGCCAGTAGACCAGTAGATATGACTATCTGTGATATCGTGATATGTGTAGATGTATTTTTGTCCTAGTAAAGAAAGGTTTGCATGCATATTTTATTTTTTCTAACTTTTAAACAATCATGCTTTTTGTCACTTACAGGGAGTGGTGAAACACCTTCAATTTCAGCCCAAGGAGCTAGAGGAATATATTGAGCAACTGGAGAAGGTTTTGAAACGCTATATTCAGCGACTGCAGTGGCTTTTATCTGGTGATTTATTTAGCTTTTTGTTTTTTAAGATGATGATCATTTTGGTTTCTGCTAGAGTGTGTGTGTGTGTGTGCGTATATATATATATATAGTGTGTGGGTATTCCGTCACTTCCTCAATGCCGCAATGTCTCCTGAGAGCTTTTGTCATTGTTCCCAGGAGACATTGCGAAGGTCTGCCGCGAGTTATCGCGGGATTTAGAAAGAACTTGCGGTTTAGTAATTATGCATATGAGCGTATCATTTTTTTTTTTTGGTGGGGGAGTGGATCTTGGGAAGGAGTTCCCACACTTTTTTCCCCAAGACTTGACCCCTGGGTATTAGAATGCAGAGTATAATTAGCCAGGAACCTGTGGGGGGAGGGAGAGGGGATGCTATAGACCTCTTTCCACTGTAATATCTACATCTCCCCCACTGTAATATCCACATCTCCCCCACTGTAATATCCACATCTCCCCCCACTGTAATATCCACATCTTCCCCACTGTAATCCACAGACATCTCCCCACTGTAATATCCATATCTTCCCACTGTAATATCCACATCTCCCCCACTGTAATATCCACATCTCCCCACTGTAATATCCACATCTCCCCCCAATGTAATATCTACATCTCCCCCACTGTAATATCCACATCTCCCCCACTGTAATATCCACATCTCCCCCCACTGTAATATCCACATCTCCCCACTGTAATATCCACATCTCCCCACTGTAATATCCACATCTCCCCCACTGTAATATCCACATCTCCCCACTGTAATATCCACATCTCCCCCAATGTAATATCTACATCTCCCCCACTGTAATATCCACATCTCCCCCACTGTAATATCCACATCTCCCCCCACTGTAATATCCACATCTCCCCACTGTAATATCCACATCTCCCCCACTGTAATATCCACATCTCCCCACTGTAATATCCACATCTCCCCCACTGTAATATCCACATCTCCCCCACTGTAATATCCACATCTCCCCCACTGTAATATCCACATCTCCCCCCACTGTAATATCCACATCTCCCCACTGTAATATCCACATCTCCCCCACTGTAATATCCACATCTCCCCCAATGTAATATCCACATCTCCCCCAATGTAATATCTACATCTCCCCCACTGTAATATCCACATCTCCCCCCACTGTAATATCCACATCTCCCCCCACTACAATATCAACATCTCCCCCCACTGTAATATTCACCTCTCCCCCCAATGTAATATCCACATCTCCCCCCCACTAGAATATCAACATCTCCCCCCACTGTAATATTCATCTCTTCCCCCAATGTAATATCCACATCTCCCCCCACTGTAATATCCACATCTCCCCACATCTCCCCCACTGTAATATCCACACATACTCTACGATTGTCTGCTTGCTTACCACTACACAAGCAGGCAGATCCACGAGCAGTTGAGGCGGGTGATGATGAAGTCAGCTCACCGCTCAACTAGGCCACTGCCCAGTGTACCAAGATGGCCACCGCTCCGGAGCTAGACCGAAGCCTATGGGCTCAATCTGCGGATCGGCAAACCACAGGGTCCGCGGATTGACAGGCGAGAGCCAGATGCAGTCATCAAAAGAGCCACATCTGGCTCGCGAGCCATAGGTTCCCGACCCCTGCTATAGACATTGGGGTAGATTCAGGTATCTCCGCCTAAAGTTACGGCGGCGCAGCGTAGTGTATTTACGCTACGCCTCCGCAATTTACAGGAGCAAGTGCTGTATTCAGAAAGCACTTGCTCCGTAATTTGCGGCGGGGTAGCGTAAAAGGGGCCGGTGTAAGCGCGCGTAATTCAAATGATCCGGTAGGGGGCGTGGATCATTTAAATTAGGCGCGTTCCCGCGCCGAACGTACTGCGCATGCGCCGTCCCTAAAATTTCCCGACGTGCATTGCGGTAAATGACGTCGCAAGGACGTCATTGGTTTCGACGTGAACGTAAATGGCGTCCAGCGCCATTCACGGACGACTTACGCAAACAACGTAAAATTTTTAAATTGCGATGCGGGAACGACGTCCATACTTAACATTGGCTGCGCCTCCTAATAGCAGGAGCAACGTTACGACGAAAACGACTTACGCAAATGACGTAAAAAACTACCGCCGGGCGCACGTACGTTTGTGAATCGGCGTAAGTATGTAATTTGCATACTCTACGCTGACAACTATGGGAGCGCCACCTAGTGGCCAGCGTCAGAATGCACCCTAAAAAAAAGACGGCGTAAGAGACTTATGCCAGTCGTATCTTAGGCTAAAGTCGGCGTATCTAGCTTTCTGAATACAGAAAGTAGATACGCCGGCGCAACTTAGCAATTACGCGGCGTATCTATGGATACGCCGGCGTAATTGCTTTCTGAATCTACCCCATTGCTTTTTGATGATGTTTTTGGGGCATACGTAGCACATCTAAAAAACATGCTGGTGTACTTAATTTTCCTATAATTATGAATGCATTAGATCTTGCTTAAAATTGTTTTAGTTGTTTTGATACACTTTTGATCTATGCTGTGTGTTGCAGGGAGTCGACAGCTGTTTGGAGTGGTGTTGGAGAGTAAAGTGTGTATATTAATTGATTCATCCAGTTCCATGGCTCCTTTTCTACCAGAGATGCAAAAAGGCTTGATCTCACTGCTGTGGGAACAACTAAGGGCTAGAAACATTTGGTATGTAGACATGAATTTTGATTACATGTGATGTTTGTCGATATGTCTTCTTCTACATATTTCTGCAAAAAAATCGCAATAAGCGTTTATTGATAGGTTTGCTCAAAAGTTATAGCATCTACAAAATAGGGTTTTATGGCACTATTTTGAGACCACTCACATTTATACAACAATCAGTGCTATAAAAATGCACTGGTTACTGTATAAATGTGACTGGCAGGGAAGGGGGTTAACCACTAGGCGACTAGAATGGGGTTAAGTGTGTCCTAGGGAGTGATTCTAACTGTGTGGGGGCGGGACTTACTGTGACACGACACTAATCACTGCTCCCGATGAGAGTCACTAGGCAGAACAGGGAGATACCTTGTTTACACTGGCCTCTCTCCGTTCTGCCGCTCCATGAAACTATCGCGTGACACCGGCGGACATCAAGTCCGTGGGTCCCGCGGGCATAGTCATGTTACTTTGCACAGCCATGGCATTCTGCCAACGTAAATGTACATGGCGCGGTCGGCAAGCGGTTTCTTTTATCTTCTAACCTATACTAGATAATCCAAGCTGATTGGTTGCCCCATGTATTTAAGATCTTACCAAATGTAAATTACCATGGCACTACTGAGTCCAATAAATGTCTTACTCTCTGACCTTTTTAAAATGTTATTTAACAATGACTACATCATGATCATATATTTAGAGAAGTAGATGGAATACAGAGATGGTGAGACCTAAATGCATGTACGTTTTGAACAAACCCAGTGTCTTACCTTGGAAAAAGGTAGAGTAGCTGAAAAAATAAATCCACCAGTGCTTCCCATACTGTAATAGTTGTATGCCACCATCACAACCTGGGCACTGCCCAAGTATTAATAAATATCCCCTCACTGCACTATATAACCACAACTTAAATGTCAATAAATCCTCAATATAATAGAGGCAGCACTTTTAGTGAAAATCACAAAATTATGTGAATTTACAGAAAATCTGATAAATATAATAAATGAGCCCATAGATATAAAATGAAATATTGGTGTCCAATAAATTGTTCTTGGTGATAAATAAATATGTAGAAATATTCCACATAAAAAAAACTACCCAAGTGTTGCTCGCACTACTAAAAATAACAATATAAGGGCATATGTCTATATATGTATGATGTACATTTGAACGGTTCTAATATTTGCTTGTACATTGGAAATTGTTGTTTATTTACTTGTTTAATAAACACCTTGTTGATAAAAATAAAATAAAAATAACAATATACAGTATGTATTTCTCTGAGGCCCCATACACACGAGAGGATTTATCCGCAGATACGGTCCAGCGGACCGTATCCGCGGATAAATCCTCTCAAAGATTTCAGAGGATTTCTATGCGATGGCGTGTACACACCATCGCATTGAAATCCGCGCTGAAATCCTCTGCCGATGACGTGTCGCGCCGTCGCCGCTATTATGACGCGGCGACGGGCGCGACGCTGTCATATAAGGAATTCCACGCATGCGTCAAATCATTACGACGCGTGCGGGGAATCCCTTTGGACGGATGGATCCGGTAAGTCTGTACAGACGAGCGGATCCATCCGTTGGAATGGATTCCAGCAGATGGATTTGTTGAGCATGTCAGCAAATATCCATCTGCTGGAAATCCATCCCAGGGGAGATTTATCTGCTGATAGATATCCGACGGAGTGTACACACCATAGAATCTATCCGCAGAAACCCATTCGATGGGATTTATCTGCGGATAGATTCTATGGTGTGTATGGGGCCTTACACTGTCAGTATCTAATTTGTTAGAGCCCATAGAAGCAGATCATTTGGCTCTGGGGGGAAATCAGCATACTCCCTTCAGTACTTATTCTTGGCAGCCATCAGTTAAAGGAGCATGCTTTCCCGTGACTGGTTCTTCATATATACGTATATATTCTGATCTTTGATAAGTACTCTTAACAGTGAGAAAAGATAATAAAAAATTGACCACACTTTTGTAAACAGGGACTTAGAACATAGTAAATAGACATTACTATCATTTTCCTGTGTTCTGTTTGATGTACAGGTTCAATATAATCAGCTTTGCAGAGAACATTGAGCAATGGCAGGATTGTTTGGTGGAAGCCACTGATGAAGCATGTCAGGATGCTGTACAGTGGCTCTCCAGGCTTCAGCCTCGAGGAAATTCCTGTATTGTCCATGCTATCGAGGTAAGTTGACTGGTCACATGAACATTTAAAGCTTTATATCACCATCTTTTTCTTGTGTGTAGTATGTGTGTATAGATATAGATATATATATATATGTGTGTGTGTGTGTGTATATATATATATATATATATATATATTTATATATATATATACACAGTGGAACCTCGGTTTAAGAGTAACTTGGTTTGAGAGCGCTTTGATTTGCGAGTTGCGAGCAACTTTAAAGAAAAAATTCTGACTCGGAGAGTTGACTCGCAAGACAAGCAGAATTCAAGCTAAATAGGCCTGCAGTACCTCATTTGGCCTGAGGTACGGGGGTGCAGAAGCCGAGCAGAGCCGAAAATAGGCCTGCAGTACCTCATTTGGCCTGAGGAAGGGGGGCGCAGAAGCCAAGAAAAGCTGAACATTGACCTGCAGTACCTTATTTGGCCTGAGGTACGGGGGCGCAGGAAACTAGCCGAAGTGTCCTCCGGCCTTTTTGGCAGTTTTGGGTGCTCTCTGGCGCCCCCACCTTTGGCCGCACTCGGTATTGCATCCTATTAAAGTCAATGCAGAACAAATTATTTTCGTTTCCATTGACTTCAATGGGAAAACTCACTTTGATATGCGATTACTTTGGATTACGAGCATACTCCTGAAACGGATTATGCTCGTAATCCGAGGTTCAACTGTATATATATATATATATATATATATATATATATATATATAAATATTATTTCGGAACTAAGGAGCAAGAGTTATTCTTTACTGATATAAATAAATCTAATCTATAAAAAGGAGTTTATATTTGAGAGTTAGAGCAGAAGAGCCAATAAACATTTTCACAAACATATAGAACCAATAAATCTAAAAATAAAAGTGAACATTATCAAAAAAATGCATACCTACTAGTATCATCTAAATGAATACTGTTTTCCCGGGATCAAGTTGCAGTTCAAAAGTAGGTTTACTAGTAATTGAAAAGATGGATGAATCCCCTAATCCAGCTACATTTTTTTTGCTGGCTCACAAAATACCCAAACACTGCCTACATCCATTTGGATACAGTAAAGCCCTGTACACACGATCGGTTTGTCCGATGACAACGGACCGATGGACTGTTTTCATCAGACAAACTGATCGTTAGTGGGCCCCATCGGTTTGTTTTCCATCGGTGAATAAAAATAGAACATGTTTTAAATTTTTCCTATGGATAAAAAAACAATAGAAAAAAAATGATCGTCTGTGTGGAAGTCCATCGGTCAAAAATCCACGCATTCTCAGAATCAAGTCCACGCATGCTCGGAAGCATTGAACTTAATTTTTCTCAGCACGTCGTAGTGTTTTACGTCACCGCGTTTTGGCATGGATTTTTGACTGATGGTGTGTAGGCAAGACTGATGAAAGTCAGCTTCATTGGATATCCGACGAAAAAATCCATCAGATTAGATTCCATCAGATATCCGATCGTGTGTACGAGGCTTAAATGTTTGGCCATCAGTTTTCTGCCCTGCTGTTCCAATTTTTGTAAACCAAGGGGGTGGCCAACAGAAACACTTAAGGCCAGTTCACACCAGACGCAGTTCCGTTCAGTTCCGTGTGCTTTTTTTCTGCGCAAAATGCATGCGCAGTGTTTTCCATGTATTCCAATGGCTCTAGTTGGCTCTAGTTCACACCATGTAGTCAGTTTCCGGTCAGTTTGCATGGTGTGAACTAGAGCCAACTAGAGCCATTGGAATACATGGAAAACACTGTGCATGCATTTTTAGTGCAGAAAAAATGCACACAAAACTGTACGGAACTGTGTCTGGTGTGAACTGGCCCTAAATGAGTGAATGTTGTCCGGTTCACCTGGATTCACCCGAAATTGGAACTGTGTATAGCCAGCTTTAGTTGCCTGGCAGCCATGTCGGATTGCTGTAATTAGAAGATAACTAAATTTTTTTTTTTTAAATGGTCAGAACTGCCAGCTTCCATGTACATCTAAGCAAATTATTTTAATACTAGTCTTACAAAAAGAAAAATGCCTAACCATAGTAGGGAACAATGGCCCGGATTCACATACATCGGCGCATATTTATGCCGCCGTAGCGTATCTATTTTACGCTACGCCGGCGCAGTGCAGAGAGGCAAGCACTGGATTCACAAAGCCAGTGCTGCCAAATCTGCGATGGGTTTCTTAGACGTAAGTCGTCGTAAGTGCAAGTGGGCATGAGCCATGCTAATGAGGCGTGACCCCATGCAAATGATGGGCCAAGCGCCAGATAGATACGAATAACGAACGGCGCATGCGCCGTCCCGTGGACGCATCCCAGTGCGCATGCTCATAATCACGTCGGAACGAATGCCTAAGATACGGCGGATCACTGCCTACGGCATGAACGTAACCTACGCCCAGCCATATTCACGTACAACGTAAACAACGTAAAATACGACGGCTTGAGTTCCCTGGTCCATACCTTTGCATGGGTTGCGCCTCATATATGGGGAATAACTTTACGCCGGACGTACGACTTACACAAACGGCGTATATTATGCGCCGGGCGCAAGTACGTTCGTGAATCGGCTTATCTCCCTCATTTGCATATACGAATAGAAAATGAATGGGAGCGCCAAATACGTCCAGCGTAAATATGCGCTCACTCTCCACCGGCGTAGGCAAGTTACGTTGGTCGGGTGAAGCCTATTTTCTGGCGTATCTTAGTTTGTGGGCACAGATACGACGGCACATATTTGCACTTACGCGGCGTATCTCGAGATACGTCGGCGTAAGTGCTTTGTGAATCCGGGCCATTGAGTGTAAGACCTTATATATCTTCTCACTAACTTGAAGTCGATTTTACCTGAATGAAGATCATATTTTGATTGGTTGGAGTTGGTAATATCTTCTATTTACAGTTACCTGTAGAAGTATTTAGAGTTGTCCACCATCTTATTACCATCTCCTGGTATATATATCTCCTACTATAGAAATCTGATGTCTTTTATCTGTGACTAGCCATTGTTACTCAATCCTCTAACTGGAAGGTTGCCACTACTATCCAGTCTATGCTGTCTTCTTATTATATCTTCCTAATTTGTCTGAGTGCTGGTGTCTTGACAGGATATTATCTGTTTAGGCAGAACAGTATCATCAGAATGCAGGGGAGGTCACAGGGATGCTATGTAAAGGGTTTATACAATGAAAAAACTAAATCTAAAATAATGGGTGGACTTGTTGGCTTTCTAAATTAATTTGCAGGAACCAATGGCAGATCACATCAAGTCAGGTTTTGACAACTCTAGTTTTATAATTCGCCAAAGAAAGGTTGTTATAATTACATAGTTACATAGTTAGTCAGGTTGAAAAAAGACACAAGTCCATCTAGTTCAACCATAAAAATAAATATCGTACAACCCATATACCCAATTATATACCCACAGATGATCCTGAGGAAAGCAAAAAACCCCAGCAGAGCATGATCCAATTTGCTACAGCAGGGGAAAAAATTCCTTCCTCATTCGAACAGCTATGTAACAGTGTTGCCAACCGTCAGTATTTTTACTGTCAGGCAGTAAAAAACAGTCTCTTTTCTTCTACTAGTAAATGCCAGTGACAGGAAATTTTTAGCTGTGACGCTTAGCTCAGAACTGCGCATGTGCAGTTCCGGTCCAGGGCCGGCCGAGATCATTCCATTGCCTGCTACAGTGTGCTGGGACTTTGCAGGCGGGGAACAGGTCTGGCAGAGGCGATGCACTTTTTTCACAGCAGGAACGCAGTTCCCTTTGCAGGACTAGAGCAGCCGAGAGGAGCCGAGCCGCCTGAGCCAATCCTTCACTAAGCGGCGATGCCCAGCTCGAGTCACTGTCAGGGGCAGGCGAACCTTAGTAATCCTTTATGTTACTGGCCGCTTCCTGTATATGGATTCATTGGGTAGTGTGCGGGTATTCACTTCCTCAATGTCTCCTGGGAGCTTTTGTCATTGTTCCCAGGAGACATTGCGGAGGTCTACCGCGAGTTATCGCGGGATATAGAAAGAACTGCTTAAAGTTCTTTCTAAATCCCGCGATAACTCGCGGCAGACCTCCGCAATGTCTTCTGGGGACAATGACAAAAGCTCCCAGGAGACATTGCGGCATCAAGGAAGTGACGGAATACCAGCACACTACCCGATGAATCCATATACAGGAAGCGGCCAGTAACAAAAGAATTACTAAGGTACAGTGGATGGAAAAAAAAAACATGCGGTTTAGTAATTATGCATATGAGCGTATCTTTTTTTTTTTTGGTGGGGGAGTGGATCTTGGGTGGGAGTTGCCACACTTTTTTCCCCAGACTTGACCCCTGCACGTGATGTCATGTGTGCGGGTCTGCAGGACAGGGGCAAGGCAAGCCGGGAGTTGGACTGTCAGGTCTCTTTGGACTGGAGGGTCTGAAGGGACCACCTGGTGTGGAGAGAGACTGTCATTGTGACTCAAGGGGTGACATGTTGTGTTGGTGAGGTGTCATCATCATCTGTACTGCTGCACACTGCTGTCAATGCCATTGTGAGAGTTCATTTCTTGTATGTGTGCCTGCCCATTCTAATTTCTTGCCCTCCTGAGTCTGTCCCTGATCTACCTACTTATTATATTGGAAATAAAAAAAGAAATATGTTTTTTTGCATTAATAGATACCTTAAATCATGTTGCTAATTGCATATTGTACTTGTTTTGTAGCCTAAATACTAAAATATGCACTTAAAACTGTAATTTTGTAACTGTTGGAAATGCCAGTAAATTTTGGGTGCTGTGTAAGTAAATTTCAATCTGGTAGGTTGGCAACACTGCTATGCAATCCAAGAGGTGCTACATGCCTATTTAACTTCAGTTATGTATGTATCCAAGAATCAATAAATGGATTGTTAAATATTGTAAATATAATAGTAAAATAGAATCAATAGTTACGGTATATAAACTTCCAAAAATTAGCTGTACACCAAAAATCTGGTGTACTTTATGGAGGCGGTAAAGCGCTGCAGACTTTAATTTATGCATCAGCCTTTTATGAAAGGAGCAGTGCTTTGGAGGGTGAGTGCTTAGGTAAAGGAAGCTGTAGCACAGCAGGCTCTAAACATTGTTGTCACTTAAAATTTAAATTGTGAATCGTTTGGTGAAATTTTTGACAAATTCTCCCATATAAGAAAAACCAAAGCCTGTTTTGGCTGTAGCATTATTCTATGTGGTTGGAGTTCCTTTTTTAAGTATGTTAAAATTTTATTTCCCCATTGGCAAGCATTGGCAATATTGCAGATAGCCCCCTGGTGCCCTGGATGAGGCACAGCTCTTTGTGTGCCACTGACCACCAGTGCGGGAGGGGAGAAGGAAGGTTCTTAAATAGCACTGCCACTGACCACTAAGTGCAAAGGGAAGTTTATAGTGGCCACCACTGTTTTTTTTTGTGTTGTGTTCATTGACACCAATGCCCGTGACACAACGGATAGGGCCTTTTTTTACTCCCACTTTCTCATTAATGTGCACTGTGGCACACTACAATGGTATACAATGGGATGCATAACTTAACGCAAGTCACCCCAACACATGATAATGCGGTGGTATTTTGCAGCCCCCTGGAAGTGTTGCGGGCTTCACTTAGGGCACTCTATAATTTGTTGACCACCATTGATCTTTGGGGTAGAACTTCTCTAAGGTTGATAACACTAGTTAACATCTTATTGTTTGTGTAATTACAGAAAAGTTTTTCTTACTTGGATGTACAAGGTGTTTATCTGCTGACAGATGGAAAGCCAGACAACAGCTATAACTTATTACTGGCTGAGAAACTTCTGGGGTCTCATGGTGTCAAAGTGCACACTGTTTCATTTAACGCTTCAGAGAGGTACTGTATGTGCGTGTTACATAATATCAATTTCATTTATACATAACTGAAAAATTCTTATTTTAACTTTTATATGTGTAATTAACTATAATGCTTTGAGGATTATTTATTATCATAAGTGTGTCTACTTTTTCTGTTTAATTGAAAAAAAAAAAGTGTAAAATGTTTTATGTGTATGTTAAAAATACACTCAGTTTATTTGCTTCAAAATATCTATACCTGTATCTTATCTTATATTTAGAAACCAAGTATATTATTATTTTTTGTTCCTATACTCTAGAGCAGGCAATGAATTCTTAAAGAGGCTGGCATGTTTGTCAGGCGGGAGATTCCATTCATCTCATGGACATATGGACGGACATTTTGTTGCTCACAGGATGCTAACTGAGGGGTTCACAGATGAAGATGTATGTATTGTATACTTTCCACTTATTTATTATATGCAAGTCAAGGAAATATATACTGTAGATGCGTCAAAAGGGAGACTGATCTGCTAATTAATCAAGGATCTATAGATCTATACATGGCATATAAGGATGCATGGCCTATGTGGTATTGCTTTAAAACAGATTTCAGTTTGGGGGCATCTACCCCAAAGGACTGTATGCATGGCTGATTGAAGGAATAGTACATGCCATACCATTTGTTTCATGTAATTGTTATATATACCAGTCAGAGCCAGACTTTCCATTAGTTACAGTGTTTATAGGCAGTAGAGGTTTTTTTTTCCCCCATTATAGTTTTTATGGCACACAACTTTCAACTTATGAGTAAATACCATCCTTTTTTTTTTAAAAAAATCACACATTGACACCATTTTCTAAGGCCTCGTACACACGACCGAATTTCTCGGCAAAAACCAGCAAGAAACTTGCTGTGAGATATTGTTTTGCCGAGTAAATCGGTCGTGTGTACATTTTCGTCGAGGAAACTGTCGAGAAACTCGACGAGCCAAAAAGAGAGCATGTTCTCCGTTTCCTTGACGGGAATGGAGAAAATTGGCTTGTCGAGTTCCTCGACAGCCTAACAAGGAACTCGGCGAGGAAAACGATGTGTTTCGCCCGTCGAGTTTCTCGGTCGTGTGTACGAGGCTTAAGAAGAACATTGCTCACTCATCAGGGGTGGATGCAGATGGGATGTATCTAAATAGATAAAGAGATGTGTCACAGTGGTAAATGTAAGAACAATGGCAGAATGGGCCAGAGCAAAACGGCCCAATACTTACCAATGATGATTTGGTAATCACAAATATTGCCTTGACAGAGTAAGTACAATACTCCAGCACCCTTTCATGCTTTTTCAATGCCCAAAGGTGCTGCTCAGCCAGATAAATAAAGTTCACTTGAAAACATATGAGGGTAACTTATAAATGTTTTCAACCTAAATTCAAACAGTGAATTTTAGGTGAAATGTGTGAAACTTGTGTGAAAGTTATGTAAATCTTGAATGTAAACATTGATATGTAGACCCCCTAGTGTGCAGATACCTTCTTATAAACTGCCATACAGGATATGGCATTTTTTTGTATTTTCTGAAATGTAAATTTTTTTGTACAGTATCTAAAGAATTATCACCTATCAGGCCTCGTACACACGACCGGTCGTGTGTACATTTTCGTCGAGGAAACTGTCGAGAAACTCGACGAGCCAAAAAGAGAGCATGTTCTCTATTTCCTCGACGGGAATGGAGAAACTTGCCTTGTCAAGTTCCTCGACAGCCTAACAAGGAACTCGACGAGGAAAACGATGTGTTTTGCCTGTCGAGTTCCTCGGTCGTGTGTATGAGACTTTACAGTAAAGACAATTGCAGATGGGTTTATTCCTGAAATAAATGTTGTATGATAATAACACCCTTTCCTCTACTTGGTTATCACCCAGGATCCTGTTCTTCCAATATTTGAAGGTGATGATCTTAAAAAACTTGCTAAGGAAATAGATCAAGCTCGCCAGTTTATCACCCAAGCCAGATCATTCCGGTATGTGTTTTCTCATTTTATATTGGAAAACTAATTTAACCTAATCCAATTTTCTACCCTGACTTGAGTAAAGTCTGTGTTATATTTTGATTACTTAAAATCTTTGCGTTTTTAATCAGCATAATGAAAGGACAGATATAGTAACTTGCTTCTCTTACATCAGGTCTCTCGTCCTGGAAAAACAGAAGTTCATCTCCAAAGATGTACCCATGGAAGGAAGTGATGTCTCAGGTAAACTGTAAAGCACGTTTTTTGTGAACTATTAATGTGATTCAAAAAATCTGAATTTTCATTAAAGTCCATCTCTGGCCAAGGCAAAGCCCATCTTAACCATCGCTATCTATGACACATTTGTCTTATGAATTCCAGGGACTGTGCCATGCCTATGAGAAAGTAACTCTGTTTGTATTTCTTTTACAGAAGACAGAAACGGGGTTATGGCCGGAAGAATCACCTAATGAAGAACATACTCTGAAATTTTCTTGGTATCTTTTACTAATTGATCTACATGTTCCTCTTGAAATTTGTTTAGCTGTATAGTGTGAATATGAAACAGTACTGTACAACATATCATTTGCAATAGATCACTGAAGCAGTTTGACTTTAGTTAACAGAAATGTGTGCTAAATTTTATGATCACAAAAAGGTTCTCAAAGATTTATTTTTTTATCTTAATTACACCAATGGGTGAAAATTAATTTTCAAACCCTCAACAGATCTAATATCAGTTTTAGTTTATGTTAGCTGAGACTTGTACTGAGGATATATACAGGGCCCATTTCCATTGCTGCTGTTTGCCTGCACTTTGGTAAAAATCCAACCCACTCAAATACAAAATTGATTTTTTTTCCATTATATTCAATGGTAGAATTTCCATCTATGCATTTCTGTAGGCTTCAGTTTATTAAAATGCAACTGGCAGCTTTTACGCTTCCATTTTTTAGAATATGTTTACGTTTTTATTTTTAATGGCCTAGCATGCAAACCAGAAGTAAAGCACATACAAAATGGAACAAGCCAAAAGCAAACTGTATGTGCCTATAAAAATGAAAACGCCTATAGGCTGCTAATACTTCAGCAGGCCATAGGTAATTTCTTTTGTTCAGCCAGAGGGCTGTGTCAGGTCACCTGTGGCCAGGTAACAAGTGCACCCCGTGGGGGTCAGGGATGCACCACAGGGTAGTGAACCCTATAGCCGACTGCTGCGATCAGAGAGGAAGCAAACCCAAGATCGCCCAGGGCGCGGAGTCTAAGACCCAGCTTTGTATTCACCAGAGCCTCTAGTGGTGAGAATGGCCTTCGCCGCAGCTGGATCCAGGTCGCGACCCCTGGGATCCCCTAGGTCACCCCCCTGCAGAGAGAGAGGGGAAGCAGCAGACAGGACAACGGTAGTGAAGGGCAAGCCAAGGTCAGGGCAACAGGCAGACTAGGGTAACCGAGGAACAGGCAAAAGGTCAAGGGCACAGGCAAACAGGAGAAGTCAGGAACGAGCCAAAAATGGTACACAGGAAGGTAATCGTAGCACACTGCAGACATGAACTTGAGAAAACACTGTTGAACAGCACTGCAGGCCTGTAGTGCAATAGTTAATATAGACTTCCTGGGATGGTCTGGGTGGGGCCATACAGGAAGGAGAGGAAATAAGAAGGTTACCAGAACAGAGTCAGGCCTCTAATGGACAGATGGAAACAGGTAAGCTGCCAGACTATTGCATATCCATGACAGGCTGAATAAAACAAAACAGACAGATTCCTTCATCCACACAACAAGTGGATGAATCCCCCCCCCCCCCCCCCCCCCCCCCACCAACAGTGCCACCTGCAGATCGACCAAAGTTTTCCAGCATGTTCCTTTGATAGAATTCGATCAAACGATACCTAGCAGGGGCAGACATACACTGATCAACATTTGTCTAGTCCCCACTGAACCAGCTGAATTTATATCAGTCTTTGGACATCTTAACTGATTCTTCGGAAAGTTATAGTTCCCTACCTGTGTCATATTAACACTGTCATTGGTAACTAAAAAACAAGCAGATTTCAACTAGACACAGCCTGCCAACTAACGTATTTTACAAGGAGGCTACCACTGTCTAAAATGTATAGGTGGAACAACTAGGCCACCACCAGTTTTTCAAATATGCATTTTGCTTTTGGTTTGTAATTCGGTCTGTTGAAAACAATGGCCATGCACCTGCTAAAAACCGCAGGGAAAAAGCAGCAAGCTGCATTTTGCTTATATACAACCTGCAGACATTTTTGCTTACCCACAGATATGCATAAATGGAAACTGTTCAAACTTTTCATTGCTGTTTCTGTGTGGTTTGTTTTTTAACTCAACCACAGGCAAACCCAAACAGTGGAAACGAGCCCTTGACAATGTCCTCATTTTCCTTTCTACTCAGAAAACCACCACCATCTTTTATCCTGATCCATGGAGTGCGTTTGTTTGCTAGACGTGCTTTGGGGCTGGGGAAACACATTAGTACACCAAAACTATTCTATTTGTATGGCTGCCAGATGTGTTATAACCAAAATATGAAAATATCGTTCTATTATGGTGCTCAACCTATCAACAAAATTCAATTTGCAGTATCCAGAAAATGTAAAATTCTTTACGTGACAGACTATACCCAGGTACAGTCACGTCATTGCAGCTCATGGTAAATAGAGATCAAAATATGATATTGTGACATGTAAGGAATGTAATCATGCAGACTTGAAAAGCTATGAATAGGTCTCCTGTAAAAAAAAAATAGTGCTTTCTGAAATCTGGACCTCCCACTAAAAAATGATTTGATTTTTAGATCTACAACACAGATGCTCATAGTTTGCCCGATTCCCGAAAGAAGCCAAGACCTTACACAACACTAAGGTTTCCCTGAAGGATATTGTACCAAGGGCTGTACATTACTGAAAGTCTCTTCTCTCCATAGTTAAAAATATAGATGGCGTAACAGGGAATTTAAGACATTTCTTTTTTTTGTGGAGTGGGGTGGAAAAGGATTACTGTATTTATTGGCGTATAACACTCACCTTTTAACCTGAAAATAGAGGGTAAACTGTGCCTGCGTGTTATACGCAGGGGGCTGTGGAAAGTTTTTTTCCTGAAACTTCCCTCTTAAAGTTGGGGTGCGTGTTCTACACCGTTAAATATGGTAAATTATAAACCAAGTGTTTATTGCTATCTGGGTCTCAGCTGGGGAGACTTCCACATATTTCCTGCCTTGGTGACTCCCATCAAAATGCGCAAAATTTTAACCAGAGGTAAAGGAAATCCCTCCTATGACAGTTGCCCTGGGGACAGGTTTCCTGTTTTGGAGATTGCACCTCTTGTTCTTGTGACAACTTCCAACAGTGAGATTTCTTCTCACCATTGCCCCCAGGAAATAACATTAATTGAAACAGAGACTGTAATAAAATGTGACAAAAACTCTGCAAAGAAAATTAAAAAAAGTCACTGAGGTCATATACATGTGATTGCATAACATGCACTCTTGGCACATCACCAGTCATTTCTGTTCACTGCTTTGGAAATACAGATCAGTTGTCAATGTGCCACCAAACACTTTCAGCTTCCATTCATCTTTCCATTGTGTGCCAACATTAAAAGGTATACCTAGATCCCTAGCTTCACTGTCTCATAGAACAGTAATCATTAGCTAAAGTTACCAACGTTTGCATCAGTGGCGGCCCGTGCATTAGGGGCACCGCCCCCTCTCTCCTCACCACCCCCTCATGAATCTATCCATGGCCTCCACGGGCACCCCCTATTCATGCATCCAGCCCCTTTCAGGCCACCGGGCGAATGAATTACAGCAGCCAGGGTTATTTTTAAGCACCTGATTAGAGCCAAAGGCTCTAATAGGCTTCAAAATAGGGTGGGCTCGGGTCGCAGAGGACCACTCAGGTGTGTTACAACAGCAAATGAACATTAGCTGTTGAAACACAGATTCTCAATCTGGCCAATCAGAAGTGGGTGTGAGACCCGTTTTCCAATTGCCCGAAAAGAGAAGACTCTCGATTGGCCACCGAGGAGGAGGGAGGAAACAAAAGCCACTGCCGCCTTGATGACCAGGAGAACGGGAGGCCGCCGCTGAGCAAGGAAAGCCACAGAGCAGGGGAAGCCGCCAGTGATGGAGTAAGTGCTACCAACTGACCAACGGGGGGGTTGACATACTGTTTGCCACCCCCAAAAAAATATTTTCCACTGGCCGCCACTGGTTTGCATACCTGAAAAATTATAGTTTTGTGCCTTTGAATATATTTATATATAGTATATGTGTATTTTAATATAATTAAAATATTTTTTGTTATATGTAAATAAAGTATATTTTGTAACAGCAAGCTCTTTATGTATTTTGTTTTATTTATTTGCATATGAAACGGTATGGCATGCGTATTAAAGCTACTGAAATAAGAAATATCTATCACCCACAGCAACGCTTCATTATTCTTTTCCTATTTTTGATACAAGAAATAAGGAACCTATTGAGTTGTTGTGGAGAACAGCATGTATTTCAAAACTAACCCCACTTTTGTTGAGAAAAAAACATTCCCCTATGCGTGATCAATACTCTTTGCAGGGAATTTAACAAACTTTGAAGCAGAGTTCTAGATGTTCCTGTTCTTAGGGCCAGATTCACGTAGAAGTGCGGCGGTGTAACGTATCGTAGATACGTTACACCGCCGCAAGTTTTCATCGCAAGTGCCTGATTCACAAAGCACTTGCAATGAAAACCTACGCCGGCGGCCTCCGGCGTAAGCCCGCGTGATTCAAAGGGGTGTGTGCCATTTAAATTAGGTGCGCTCCCGCGCCGGACCTACTGCGCATGCTCACTTTTGAATTTCCCGCCGTGCTTTGCACGAAGTGAAGTCATTTTTTTGAACGGCGACGTGCATAGCGTACTTTCGTATTCCCGGACGTCTTACGCAAGAAAAAATAAATTTGAATTTCGACGTGGAAACGACGGCCATACTTTAACATGGGCTGTGTAAAGTTAGGGCAGCTAAAACAACGACTTACTTTGCGACGGGAAACTAGACTAGCAGCGACGTAGCGAACGCGAAAAAACGTCGTGGATCGCCGTAAGTACTAATTTGCATACCAGGCGCTGGTTTACGACGCAAACTCCCCCCAGCGGCGGCCGAGGTATTGCATCCTAAGATCCGACAGTGTAATTCAATTACACCTGTCGGATCTTAGGGCAAACTATGCGTAACTGATTCTATGAATCAGTCGCATAGTTAGGAAGCCCCTAAAACAGAGATACGATGGCGTATCAGGAGATACGCCGTCGTATCTCTTTTGTGAATCTGGCCCTTAGTTCTTAAAACGGAACTTCACTCTCTCAAGCAACATTGGCTATTTTGATTCCTTACGTTGCTAGCATTAGTAAATAGATAGGAAAATACTTCATGATTACTTGTTATAACGTTTCTATTTTTTTCTTTACATCTCTTCATTTACCTTACTGGTTTCCAGGCCTAGGCACATGTTTTCATACATTCCAGGAGTCTGCAGGAGGGGTTTTCTCAACAAAGGGCCAAGGGTAGATGGATTCCAGGAAGTAAACATCTGCCATTACTTAAGATGGTCACGGATAGAAATGCTAGGGGGTTTTCAAAGTGATTTTTCAATTAAATAAATTACATAGACATGGATGGATGGGGGAGTTTTCTCTCAATATTAATAAATGAATTAAATCACGTTTTTGGTTTGCGGTGCTCAGATGCAGTTTAGTTCCGGTTTAAGGAAAAGCTTTATATTACGCTGTAGACAAACAAGAGAAATCCTGGACGGCCACAATCCAACAGATCTGCTTTATTCGTGTTATATAATTCCAACAGGCAGAATCACATACAGTGGGTGAACAAGACCAAGGTTAACATGTTTCGAGCGTTAGAGCTTTTTCATAACCTCCTTTATGTTACACATAAATATTGATACTGAATGTGAGTGTCTTTGTTCAATATATTCAGCAGATGCACTTACAATGTTATAATAAGAAAAGTTGTAGCCTCTGTATCCCTTTAGATTAACCCTTGGAGTATCTCACCAAAAATATGACTCCTATTGAAGAAGATTGCTAAAATTTTACTACAGTATCTTAGTGCAGACTTATGGAAAAATCAGGGAGCCAATCACACAAGCAGTAAATTGAATTTCTGGGAAAGTTTGGTATACCAACTGTGTACAGAAGGACTGCAGGTTGCCATATTGCATTGAATTTTACAGAATTTTACAGTGGCTGCAGATTGAAAAGGAAAGATAATTCCGCTGGGCATGGTACAACCAAGAGCATTCATATGGTGGTCAGCCTATGTGTTCACACATTTACTGTACATCAGGTAACTTATTTCTCCTTTCAGAAAGCTACCTTCAAACACATGTTGCATTCTCCCTGGTCACCAGGACTTGCAGTATCTGTTATTTATGCCACACTAAATAGCTAGAATTCTTTATCGACCATCTCCTATGTGGGTCACTGGGAACGAGATTTTGTTACTTTTAATAGATGTAGAGGACTGGAGCAAAGCATGGTTGGCAATAGTTAAATGTTCCTTCAACACAGCTATTCTTGAGTCAATATATAAGGCTCTTTTCAGGTGGTACTGGGTCCCTGTCCGCATAGCTTACACAAACCCTCATTGCAGCGATGGATGCCTTCAAAGTTGTGGACAGTGTGGGGATGTCCTGCATATGTTGTGGTCCTGTCCAAAATTGCTTGGACTTTGGTCAAGGGTCTTTGGTTTACTCTTAACACTACTACAATAAAATCACCACGCTACTCACACAAAAAAAATATATATATAAACAAATAAATCTGATATATAATTCTATATAAAAAAAAAGGTGTCCAGCTGCCGCTACTCATTGACATGCGTTCTCGTACCAAATATGGGTATTAAAACACAGAAAAGTGCAGCACAACACCTCTAATAAAAAATATTACAAAAAAAAGTCATGCTGTATCATGAGAGATATAATTACGTATTAAAATATATTTATTCTGTGTGGTTTTATATCATATGATTTACATATATCTTTCTATCTAATATTTTTTATTAGAGGTGTTGCGCTGCACTTTTTGTATATTATTACTCTAAACACTATTCCACCTAACAATCCATAAGGACGCAAAATCAGCCCTATTGCATTGCCCAATCTCAGGCATTCTCTCATATGGTCTAAAACTGGCAACCTGTTTATTTTTGACTGCCAAACAAACCATACCCAAAGCCTGAAAGAAACCCTCTATCCCCTTTCAGGACGTGAAAGACCCCATGACCAATGCTTAATGAAAAAATACCCAATATCCTAAGCGACTCCCATTCTAAATTTCTTAAGATGTGGGAACCATGGCCTCATTATGCTTTCCCATCTTGATATCCTTTTAGTTTGGTAATAATATATTACCTGGTCTGCCCCTGTGTCTATGAGGACCACTCTTACTGCATCTCTTTCATTACCCTCTTTTTTTCCTTTTCCATTCTTGCTCGCCTTTGACGTGTTTTACTCTTTTTATGTTTCGGTCTCCACTTGGATTCTAGGATGTGCTGCCCTAGTTGGAGTCTAAAGATAGTTGTGTAGACTTCATGGTGGGAACAACCAGACCATGTCATTGGTTGATTTGAGAATGTTCTAACTCTTACACTGTATGTTGAAAAAGTTCATTGAATTATTTTGCATGGGTAAATTTAATGTTATTCCATTTTCCTAAAAATCATTAAAAAAAAAAGTGTACTGAAAAGGAAAGGTTTTTCAATTGCAATAAATTTTAATATGACTTGTGTAACAATTGTGTATATATATATATATATATATATATATATATATATATATATATATATATATATATATATTTTGCTATACATTTTTTCATGAAAGTTGAATAATGCCGCGTACACACGATCGGAAATTCTGACAAGAAAAGTCCGATGTGAGCTTTTGGTCGGAAATTCCGACTGTGTGTAGGCTCCAACAGAATTTTTCTGTCGGAATTTCCGCCAAGAAAAATTTGAGAGCTGGTTCTCAAATTTTACGATGGGAAAAGTTCTTGTCGGAAATTCGTCTGTATGCATTTCCGACAGGGAAAAATCCTATGCATGCTCGGAATCAAGTCGACGCATGCTCGAAGCATTGAACTTAATTTTTCTCGGCTTGTCACTGCGTTCTTGACAGTTGGAATTTTGTGTGACCGTGTGTATGCAAGACAAGTTTGAGCCAAAATTCTGTGGGAAAAATATCCACGGTTTTCTTGTCGGAATTTCCGATCGTGTGTGCGCAGCATTACCCTTTAAGATATTTTTGCACAGAAGTACCACTGGGGGGGTTTCATAATTAAATAAAACTACAATCTTGTCTGCTACTTTGGAAGTAGGTATCCTCTAGCCCTGTTTCATCTTATGGCTCTCTAGGTGTTACATTTGTTGAGACGTGCAGTTTCCTAAAAGGTGAGCCTAGTCAAAAATTCTATTTGACTTGACCTTTCATTATTAAGAACATTTTTTAATTTAGCTTTGCAGAGGGTTGGACCACCCACTACTTCTTATATAATTTGGTAACTGTAGCAGTGAGATCTGTGTTTAACCACTTCTCTACTTTGGGTGTTTTTCAGATTTGGTGTTTACAAGACTAAAACAGTTTTTTTTGCTAGAAAATTACTTAAAACCCACAAACATTATATATTTATTTTTTTCTAACACCCTAGAGAATAAAATGGCGATCATTGCAATACTTTTTGTCACACCATATTTGCGCAGCGGTCCTACAAGCGCACTTTTTTTGGAAAAAAATCACTTTTTTGAATTAAAAAATAAGACAGCAATAAATTTGGCCCAATTTTTTTATATATTGTGAAAGATAATGTTACGCCGAGTAAAATGGTACCCAACATGTCACGCTTACAAATTGCGCCCGCTCGTGGCATGGCGTCAAACTTTTACCCTTAAAAATCTCGATAGGCGACGTTTAAAAAATTCTATAGGTTGCATTTTTTGAGTTACAGAGTAGGTCTAGGGCTAGAATTATTGCTCTCGCTCTAACGATCGCGGCGATACCTCATTTGTGTCGTTTGAACACCGTTTTCATATGCGGGCGCTACTCGCGTATGCGTTCGCTTCTGCGCATGAGCTCGTCGGGACGGGGCGCTTTAAAACATTTTTTTTCTTATTTATTTTTATTTATTTTATTATTTTTTACACTGGGAAAAAAAAAAAAAATGATCACTTTTATTCCTATTACAAGGAATGTAAACATCCCTTGTAATAGAAAAAAGCATGACAGGTCCTCTTAAATATGAGATCTGGGGTCAAAAAGACCTCAGATCTCATAATTAGACTAAAATGCAAAAAAAAAAAAAAAATTTTGAAACTGTCACCCAAAAATTGGGTCACATTTTGCACCTTTCAGGGGGAGGGTGGAGCAGATACCTGTCTAATACAGGTATTTGCTCCCACTTCCTGGCATAGATCACCTCACTGATCTACGCCACTTCCGGCGCCGGAGACACACAGCTCCCAGATCACAGCGGGGACCAGTGAAGACGCGCAACACGATTTACGCATGAGCAGTAGGGAACCAGGAAGTGAAGCCGCACCGCTTAATTTCCTGATTCCCTCACCAAGGTTGGCGGCAGGGGCAGCCAAGAACCGAGCGATTGCTCGGCCTCGGCTGCCAACATCGCGGGCAACATGGACAGGTAAGTGTCCTTTTATTAAAAGTCAGCAGCTGATGTATTTGTAGCTGCTGGCTTTTAATATTTTTTTTTAAGTGGGACCTCCGCTTTAAGTTCCCATCTTCAGCCACAGCTGTACAAGGGACTCTCATTCTTATTTTTCATCTTATATTCTAAACATTTAGAATAAGAAGTGAGACTATTCCTGCAGTGAGGCTATGTGAGAGAAGTGACAATACTGTAAAGTCACCAAGAGCCATACAATGAGAGGGTAGATTGAATATTTCCATCAATGGGTGTTTACATATGCTATCATATAATTTTACAGTTTTTATAATGTCAATAAAATATCATAAACCCAATACACACACTATTGTGATGTCAAAGTATACGTGTTCATTTCTTAAAGCCACTAGAGGGCACCTGTAAGCTCTGATGTCCTTAGTACACAAGGGCTGGCTGTCATCACTTTGAGATGGATGACTTGGGATGTGCACCTGGACCATTTCGCTTTGTTCTAAGGGAGATGTTAGTCGGGAGATAAAGTGAAGTTTTACCTCTGGGGGAAAAACGTATTATAGGATATACACCACAGCTGGTTGGTGCAATAAAGAACACTCCGAGAGGTAAGTGGAATATTTACTAATGTATATTTACATGTCACAATTTCTGATACAGGCTGTTCTGCATAAATGCATTGTCTGAGTGATGCTTACTCACTATTACACTGAACACATAAGTCCCGCTCATTCATAGTACGATGATTATTTAATCACTTGTGGTATCTGCTCATATTTAATTTGGGAAAAATCTTAATAGAGCAATTAACCACTTGCCCACCGGGTTAATTCTGGCACTTCTCTCCTTCATGTAAACATCACAATTTTTAATCAGATTAATCAGAATCAGTTTAATCAGAACCCCCAAACATTATATATTTTTTTTAAGCAGACACCCGAGGGAATAAAATGGCGGTCATTGCAACTTTTTTTCTCGCACGGTATTTGCGCAATAATTTTTTAAAACGCCTTTTTTTGGAAAAACACGGTTTCATGAATTAAAAAATAACAAAACAGTAAAGTTAGCCCAATTTTTTTGGATAATGTGAAAGATTATGTTACGCCAAGTAAATAGATACCTAACATGTCATGGTTTAAAATTGCACACATTCATGGAATGGCGCCAAACTTCGGTACTTAAAAATCTCCATAGATGACGCTTTAACATTTTGTACAGGTTACTATTTTCGAGTTTCAGAGTAGGTCTAGTGCTAGAATTGTTGCACACGCTCTAACGCACGCAACGATACCTCACATGTGGGGTTTGAACGGTGTTTACATATGTGGGCGGAACCTGCATGCGTGTTCGCTTCTGCGCATGAGATATCGAGGATAGGGGCGTTTTGAAAAAAAACAATTTTAATTTTATTTTTATTTTACTTAATTCTTTTTATTTTTACACTTTAAAAAAAAAAAAAAATTGGATCCTTTTTATTCCTATTACAAGGAATGTAAACATCCCTTGTAATAGGAATCAGTGTGACAGGTCCTCTTTATGGAGAGATGTGGGGTCAATAAGACCCCACATCTCTCCTCCAGGCTTACAAGCATGAAATCGGTGAAAAAAGAATCACCGATCACATGCAAACAGCCGCGATTGCGGCTTTGTTTACTTCCGGGTACCGGGCGTGAAGTCATAACGTCGCACCCGGTCCTCCGACGGTAATAGAGATGACTGTGACCGTCTGGTCACCAGTTATCTCTATGGTTCTGCAGCGGACGCTGACCGATTCGCTCCCCGGGCCCCCGATGGCACGGGAGAGCCCGGAGAAGCACCGGATGGCGGCGGGAGGGGGGCGTCCCCTTCCGCTGCCTATAAGAGCGATCAAGCGGTGGAACCGCCGCTTTGATCGTTTTTATGGTGCAGAGAATCGGCGGCTGAAGACGGGGATATCTGAATGATGCCTGTAGATGCAGGCATCATTGAGATATCACCGCTCAAAGTGGAGGACGTCCCAGGGACGTCCTTGGTGGTAAAGAGGTTAATATGTAGATTGACATCTTTCTTTGATCTGATGATAAGGCGCATTGTTTGTATATTTGACATCCAGAGCTTGTACACTTCAGAGCTTTATGCCGCGTACACACGGTCGTTTTTCGGCATGAAAAAAAACGATGTTTTTTCAGCATGTCCAAAAAACAAAGTTTTTCCAACTTCATCATTAAAAACGACGTTGCCCACACACCATCGTTTAAAAAAAATGATGAACAAAGCACGGTGGACGTACAACACGTACGACGGCACTCTGAAGGGGAAGTTCTATTCGCCTTTGGGCAGCTTTTAGCTGATTCCTAGTTAGTAAAAGACGATTTGTGCTTTTTTGTCTGTTACAGCGTGATGAATGTGCTTACTCCATTATGAATGGTAGTTTTACCAGAACGAGCGCTCCCGTCTCATAACTCGCTTCTGGGAATGCGCGGGTTTAAAAGGTCGTTTTAGCCCATACACGATAATTTTTTACAACCCAAAAACAACATTTTAAAAACGATATGAAGCCCACACACGATGATTTTAAATGACTTTTTTAAAAACGTCGGGTTTTTTTCATGCCGAAAAACGACCGTGTGTACACGGCATCAGTCAAATGAGCTAAGTATTTCTATATTTCGCAGGTAAATTACTTTTTTTTGCAAGGCAAGTTTGTATATGCAGTAGCAGGTGATTTTCATGTACATTCAGCACTGCAGTAGAGGAAGTGAGTAGAATAGTTTATTATACTGTACTATACACACAGTATACAGAGCACAGCTACAGAATTTGCCTATTATTTGCATTGCCATGCCATAGTGGTAACATGAATCACATATTACCAAAAGTATTGGGACACCTGCCTTTACATGCACATGAACTTTCACAGGAGCTATCAGTGGTTGAACTGTATAGACAATATTATAATAATGTATATTGTCAAAAGTATTGGGACACCTGCCTTTACACACACATGGGACCAGATCCACGTAGCGGATCGTATTTTTATGCAGGCGTAGCGTATCCTAGTAACGCTACGCCGCTGCAACTTTGAGAGGCAAATGCTGTATTCACGAAGCATTTGCCTCTAAGGTTACGGCGGCGTAGCGTAATTCTCCCGGCGTAAGGGCGCGCAATTCAAATCTATGTGATGGGGGCGTGTTTTATGTCAATACGTCGTGACCCGACGTAAATTACGTTTTTTTTTAACAGAGCATGCGCCGTCCGTGGGGGTATCCCAGTGCGCATGCTCGAAATTAAACCGGAACAAGCCAATGCTTACGACGGTGACGTCATTCTACGCAAAGCCCTATTCGCGAACGACGTACGCAAACAATGCAACATTTTCAAAATTCGACGCGGGAACGACGGCCATACTTAACATAGGATACGCCTCATATAGCAGGGGTAACTATACGCCGGAAAAAGCCGAACGCAAACAACGTAAAAAAATGCGCCGGCCGGACGTACGTTCGTGGATCGCCGTATCTAGCTAATTTGCAGGATTCTACGGATTCGCCACCTAGCGGCCAGCGTAAATATGCACCTACGATCCGACGGCGTACTAAGACGTACGCCTGTCGGATCGAGCCCATATTCGGGAACTTTGAAATTACGTAGCGTATCCATAGATACGCCGGCATAATTCGTTTGAGGATCTGGCCAATGAACTTTAACAGGTTATAGAAAAAAGTGGGGTTGGGACTTTAAATGAGGCATGTGGTTTGCACCACCACAGGCCTCCATCCCTGAAAGGGTTTAAAAAATGGAAGGTTGGGACTTTAAATGAGATGTGATTAGCATAATGCGATTAAATATACATATGGAAAATACAAAAATTCTTACCATAATAGTCAGGCTCAAAAATACCAAACCAAAGAAGCACAAAACCAAATTCATCTGTCTAACTGTATGTAATTAAAACAGAGGTTTAGTTGCAGTCATTTGCAAATGTCTGGGAAGCTGCAGGCCACGTCACGGCACTCTATGTAAAAAAATGCGCCGGCCGGACGTACGTTCGTGGATCGCCGTATCTAGCTAATTTGCAGGATTCGACGGATTCGCCACCTAGCGGCCAGCGTAAATATGCACCTACGATCCGACGGCGTACTAAGACGTACGCCTGTCGGATCGAGCCCATTATCGGGAACTTTGAAATTACGTGGCGTATCCATAGATACGCCGGCGTAATTCGTTTGAGGATCTGGCCAATGAACTTTAACAGGAGCTACCAGTGGTTGAACTGTATAGACAATATTATAAAAACTATTGGGACACCTGCCTTTACACACACATGAACTATAATGGCATCCCAGTCTTAGTCCGTAGGGTTCAATATTGAGTTGGTCCACCCTTTGCAGCTATAACAGATACAACTCTTGTGGGAAGGCTGTCCACAAGGATTAGGCATGTGTCTATGGGAATATTTGACCATTCTTACAGAAGCGCATTTGTGAGGTCAGACACTGTTGTTGGATAAGAAGGCCTGGCTCACAGTCTCCGCTCTAATTCCTCCCAAAGGTGTTCTATCGGGTTGGTCCTCCA
Source organism: Rana temporaria (assembly GCF_905171775.1). Classification (NCBI taxonomy): domain Eukaryota; kingdom Metazoa; phylum Chordata; class Amphibia; order Anura; family Ranidae; genus Rana; species Rana temporaria. Next base: position 55,706,230 of record NC_053494.1, on the reverse strand, counting down.
CCCCAAACTCGCGTATCCATGTCTTTATTGGCCTTGTTTGTGCACTGGTGCGCAGTCATTTGGTGGAAGGGGGATTATGGTGTGGTTTTTTTTCAGGTGTTGGGCTTGGCACCTTAGTTCCAGTGAAGGGAACTCTTAAGGCATCAGCATACCAAGACATTTTGGACAATTTCATGCTCCCAACCTGTGGGAACAGTTTGGGATGGCCTCTTTCTGTTGTAACATGACTGCGCACCAGTGCACAAACAAGGCCCATAAAGACATGGATGTGTGAGTTTGGGATTTCAAAATACTGTATTTAAGCATATAAGCTCCGTTTTGTGTTTAAAATAACTGTGAAATCGAAAACTCTGGTGGGTGTAACAAGATGTCCGCTTGCCCCCTTCTCACTCAATCATTACTGTGCAAGGAGTGCGGGGTGTAGCAAGATGGCGGCGACAGAACGTCACTTCCGGGGCAATCTGTGATGGGGAGCCGAATGTGACAAGACACCTGCAATTAGTTAGAGAGATAGCAAGAACCTGAAAATCAGCCTGAATTGAACAAAATTCATAATGATGATAATATGCTTAACATTGCCCTCTAGGGTGGCCAACAGTTCCCTAATATCACAAATAAAGCTCTTTTATATTACTTGCACAAACCAGCATGCATATGGGCTACTTATGTCCTTAAAACTTCCACCAGAGTGTAGGTAGACATAAAAAGTTTATAATGGTAGCAGATTTTATGAAGCTATAAAGCTCTTAAAGTGTATGTCAAGGCAAACAAAAAAATATTCAGTCTATCTATTAAATACATGCACATTTCTTCATATCTTGTCTCTTTAGAAACACCACCAGTGCAGGGAGACATGGTCTCCCACTGCTGTCAATCACAGCCAAGGAGAGAGAGGGGACAGGGCCTGAGCCACGGTTCTGTGTCTGAATGGACACACAGAGCAGCAGCTCGGGAGCGGGCCTGCTTGGGTGCCCCCATCTCAAGCTGTATGTTCTTCGGGCACGAGATAGGAGTGAGGGGCCAGGAGCACCGGCGTGAGACCCGAGAAGAAGAGGATTGGGGCTGCTCTATGCCTTTAATATCACTTTAATGTTTTGTATATATTATATATGGTTCTTTCATTCACAGATCTTGGGTGAACGGCATATTATTTGTATAATCATGAGGGAAACGGGAACTGGGTGTGAACTGGAAGACCTGAGAAACAAAATAGAGAAGGAAGAAATCTGTACAGAATGTCTGAGGAATTCTCTACCATTCAGGACTGTCAGATCAAATGGCGTGGTACCACACAAAGGCAGAGTGCCTCCCTGTATACCGAGTGTACATCCCGGTACTTGGGAAATGACAAAGGTGCTGGTCACGGGAGGTGCAGGATACCTGGGACACAACCTTGGATGTGCCCTAATGAAGCAGGGATATTCTGTTATATTGTTTGATCTAAACAAACCAGACTGGGAAGCACAAAGCCACACTACATTCATACAGGTAAAAGGAAAAAATGTGTCACAGATCTTTCTACAACGCTAGGTATTTCTGCCATTAAAAATGATAAAAGTTGGGTAAGCCATTAAATACACACTAGGGAATGAAGCAGAAGTAGCATACTATTAAACCTCGTACACAAGCACGGTTTTCTCGGAAAGAACCAGCAAGAAAACTGCTGGCAGAGCTTTCTTGCCGGGTAAACCGAGTGTGTGTACGAGGCTTTCAGGTTTCTCATCAAGAAAACTGCCCAGAAGCTCGATGAGAACCTGCTCTCTATTTTCTCGTCGTGATTCTCTGCAGTGTTTTCCTGCCGAGAAACCCGAGCGTCTGTATACTTACCTGTCGCCGTGGAAACTCACGCATGCTCGAAATGACTTTGACGCATGCCCGGTAGCTTCCTAGGCATAGGTAGGGTGTAGCAAGATGGCGGCGGCGGCATTCAATGTGACGAGCGTATGCTCGTCATAGTCGATGACGTCACCGCGTTCGTGCCGTTCAAAAGAACGGCTTATCTTTTGAATGGAGTGTCTGTATACTCGGCCGGCAAGAGATTCTTGCCAAGAATCTCGTCAGGAAAAACAAAATATTTTTCCTGGCGAGATTCTGGGCCGTGTTTACAGGGCTTAAAGGTCATCCCTCTGCTCACTCTCTTCTCTTAACCTATTTGTATGTTCTCAGCTAATATAAAAGCAAATTCAGATATTTACAGGCGGTCCCCGGGTTACAAGCAAGGTTCTGTAGGTTTAGTCTTAAGTTGAATCTGTATGTAAGTTGGAACAGGTAAATTGTTTAAGTGTAACTCCAGCCAAAAAAAAATATTTTTTACGTTTTATGGATAGCTTATGGAAGGGTTAACACCCCTGTAACATTTGTTTTGCTGTCTGTGCCCCTGTTCAAGAGATTCCACCTCACTTTATGTCCCTGTGACAATTGGATTTAGAAAATTTTGTGTAGTTGTGGAAACAAGGATTGGTGATAAAGCATCAGTGGAGACACCTTTTTCCCATGATAACTCTCATGCCTTGTACACACGGGCAAACATGTCCGCTGAAAACGGTCCGCCGTACCGTTTTCAGCAGACATGCCCGCCCGGAGATTTCTGTATGATGGCTGTACACACCATCATACAGAAATGAGAGTCAATCCGCACGGACAGACAGCGCGGTGACGTGTTCGCGCCGTCGCCGTGACGATGACGCGGCGACGAGCGCGACGCTGAAAGGTCAATGCTTCCACGCATGCGTCGAAGTCATTCGACGCATGCGAGGGATGGCGGCCTATCGGACATGTACGGTAAGTCTGTACAGACGACCGAACATGTCAGACGGACAGGATTCCAGCAGGCATGTTTCTAAACAAGTTTAGAAACATTTGTCCGCTCGAAAACGGTCTGGCGGGCAAATGTACGCTGGAATCCTGTCCGATCGGCCGTACACACGACCGAACATGTCTGCTGAAACTGGTCCGCGGACCAGTTTCAGCAGACATGTTCGGTCGTGTGTACGGGGGGCCTTACAGGAGTGAATTTCCTTTCCTTGGGGTAGATTTCCTCTTACTTCCTGTTATCTCCCTCTGTTTGTAAGTATGAGTCGTATATGTAAGTCAGTTGTTTGTAACCCGGAGACTTCCTGTAGTGGCATTTAAAAAAAAAAAAAAACATAACTGCATTAACTGAAGTTTTTTTTTTTTTTTTTTATCTGGTTGGTCCATTTACACTTATGCATTGTAATAATGCTCACAAAGCACCCACACTGCAGCACACCACAATGCACTATGGTGCACCTTGTTAGAAAGAATGGGGCCTCACCAATCTTGGTTGCATTGTGGTGTATTGGCAGCCCACTTAAATAGAATGGGTGGCCTGAAAGCTGAACTCCAGGAAAAAAAATGTTTTTGACGTTTGCCATGTAAAAGTAATTTTACCTAATGCAGCAGTAGCATCCACACATGGGATTCCCATTATTAGATTTAATTTGTTTCAAAATGTATCTTATAACACCACACAGCTGCTGTAATGTGTGCTGAAAAAACAATTCTGCATGCAGTACTTTTTTGTCTCCCAGCACACAGGAGCAGCCATGCAATCAGTGCGGCTCGCTGGTGTGAACAAGCCCTTTTAACTTTGGACTGTACAGTCATAATTATTCACCCAGCTGAAATGGGAAATTAGAGGTAAGACTATAAATGTAGGTTGTCTATCTAACTGTAAATCTATTTGTAGCACCCTCCTAGTATAGGTGTTAGGGTGTAAATAGGTAGGTTACAGGAACATTTATCTTTAGCATTCTGCCTAACAGAGTCCTGCAATTTTCTAACCAGGACTGCTTATGATGTTCTGGTGCTGTTAAAGAGGTTATAACCCTAAAACAAAACAAAATAAAAGATCATGTTCCGTTAAAACACGTTAACCTGCATAGTGCTTTGCGGTGTCATTTTATTCCCTTTGTATGCTGTAAAATACCTGGTTGATCCTGCCTGTTTCTGTGTCCCCATTTGTGTGCTGACCACGGTAATCATGGCTGCTGAGCCATGCTACTGTGGTCAGTTTATGTTCCTCCATTATCCCACAGTTTCTCCCCCTCCCTTCCTGCCTGTCAGCTCCTGTGTGTGAGCCACCCCCTCCCCTCCCTTCCTGCCTGTCAGCGCCTGTGTGTTAGCCACCCCCTCCCCTCCCTTCCTGCCTGTCAGCTCCTGTGTGTGAGCTGCCCCCTCCCCTCCTAGCACTATTCCATGTTGCAGTAAAGTTAGTGTTCTCAATTACTAGCAGCCCCTCTGTTATGACAAAATATACTATTCTGTGTATGTGTTTTTTTTTTTATTTGAATCCTAAGCACCTTAATCCACATCAGGGCTTTTTTTCAGGGGGAACTTGGGGGAACTCAGTTCCACCACCTCTGGCTCAGACCCTTTGGTGCCTGCTCACCACAATCACTTGTAAACACAGAAGTCTGGTTTCTGTGTTTACAAGTGACACCTCTGCACTCTGTGTGTAACCCCCCTGAACTCTGTACTCTATATGTAATGCAATCCTGGTATTTAATGCCCCTTTAAGACCCTTCTACTGTTTGTGAAATCTGAATGAGTCATGGTTGAGTTCCTGCACCTATTTTCTGAGAAAAAAAGCTCTGATCCACATCATCGATGTGTGGTCACGTGAACGCCCGACTGATGTCAGAGCAAGATCTCAGCCCCTCACACTGTAGTCCTTGAGTCGGGGAAGGAGAGTGGCGGGTGGTCATGTGACCGCACATTGGTGATGTGGATTAAGGTATTTAGGATTAGAATTTGTAAAAAAACACAAACGCTGAATTGTATATTTTTTTTTAACAGAGGGGCTGTCAGTAATTGAGAACACTGACTTACCGTATTTTCCCGGTATAAGATGACCTTTTGCATCTAAAATAATGCCCCAAAAGTCGGAGGTCGTCTTATACGCAGGGTACCTGCGCCGTGTACCTGTGTCAGACGGCGGCCATCCATTATTTAAAAGCCGCGCCTCCTCCTCAGACTGTTCCGTGGCGGAACACTAATTTTCCCAGCAGAGCCTCTGTTCAGTGTTCCGCCTATCACGGATGTCCTCTCATCCTCGGCCTCGGACGAGAGGACATCCGTGATAGGCGGAACACGGAACAGAGGCTCTGCTGGGAAAATTAGTGTTCCGCCTATCACGGAACAGCCTGTGAAGGAGGCGCGGCTTTTGAATAATGGATGGCCGCCGTCTGTACGCTGCAAACAGGAGAAGTTAGGGAATAGAATGGCACAGTGAGGCATGTAATAACTGCACAGCGAGGCATGTTATAATGGCACAGCAAGGCATGTTATAATGGCACAGCGAGGCATGTTATAATAGCACAGCAAGGCATGTAATAATGGCACAGCGAGGCATGTAATAATGGCACAGCAAGGCATGTAATAATGGCACAGCGAGGCATGTAATAATGGCACAGCGAGGGGTCATCATATACGGTGAGTATATCCCAAAACCAACTTTTTAGCTGGAAAATTAGGGGGTCGTCCTATACGCCCAGTCGTCTTATATGCCGGCAAATATGGTACATTTTTATATTAAATAGTGTTTTTGGTTGGTGCTGCTCAGATGCAGCGTAGTTCCACTTTAACCCCAATACACCCACTAAACTGTAAATGAAACAGATAGAGCACTGGCATAGGCCCTGTACACACGAGAGGATCTATCCGCTGGAATTGATCTGCGGATCGGTTCCAGCGGATAGATCCGCTGGTGTGTACAACCCAGCGGATCTTTTTCCGCGGATTTTTTTCGGGCCGACCGATTTCCAGCGGATAAAAATTTCTTAGCATGCTAAGAAATCTATCCGCTGGAATCGGCTCCAGCGGATCGATCCGGTGGTCTGTACAGACTCACCGTATCGATCCGTCCGAACACATCCCTCGCATGCGTCGTAATGATTCGACGCATGCGTGGATATCCTTATGACAGCGTCGCGCACGTCGCCGCGTCATCATCGCGGCGACGGCGCGACACGTCACCGCGGACGGAATTCCGCGGGGATTTTGATCTCCTGGTTAGTACAACCAGGAGATCAAAATCCGCCAGAGGATTTATCCGCGGATACGGTCCGGCGGACCGTATCCGCGGATCAATCCTCTCGTGTGTACCCGGCAATAGTGTAAATCCTCGAAAAATCTTTCATTTATTAAAATAAATATATTATACTCAGAAAAGTGATAAAAAATACAATACTTTTCTTGTTTCCATAGGGAACATCTCATCCATCCATGAGAACTTCATTCAAAGACCAACCTCAAATAAACTGGCTAACGCATTTTGAGGCAGCACTTCTTCATCACAGCCAACTCTAATGAAGGTTTGCTCTTTGAAATGCATCAGCCAGTTACTATAAATCCGTATAAACCTAACCCTTTAACCTGAACCTAACCCATACATATACAGATGAACTCCTATGATTTAAATCAATGTATTACCTGTTAAACCAATTCAGAAAACATTCTAATTCACCTTATCGGTTTTGCAGGGTGACATAAGGAATTATGATTCCCTCTACAAAGCTTGTGAAGGGGTGGACTGCGTGTTCCATGCTGCATCATTTGGAATGTCAGGGTATCAGCAGGTGGGTGATAATTACTTCCATTCCAACAAGAGTGAGGAACCTTTTTTTATTAAAAGACTCTTGGTAATCTGTGCAAGATTCAGAAATTGTGGTTGATCCCTTCAACCTTGTGACTAACCATGTTTATTAGGCGACTTGGAAATAATAGTGGGAGCACTGCTGAACAATTATATGTATAATACTAGAGCCTTTCTCAACTAGGGTTCCCTCAGGGGTTGCTAGGGGTTCCTTGACTAAGCTCTAATGAAGCCGCTAATCTAAAGCCTTTGGGGCAGATCCACAAAGATCTGCCCCGGCGCAGCCTATCTGAGATACGCTACGCCGCCGTAACTTCCTTTTTTTGGCTTGAATCCTGGAAGAATTTGTGCCGTAAGTTACGGCGGCGTAGTGTATCTCTCGCGGCGTAACGGCGTCGAATTCAAATCGGCGAGTAGGGGGGCGTGTTTCATTTAAATGAAGCGCGTCCTCGCGCCGAACGAACTGCGCATGCGTCGTCCCTAAATTTCCCGCCGTGCATTGCGCGAAATGACGTCGCAAGGACGTCATTGTTTTGACTTGGATGTAAATTACGTCCATCCCGCGATTCACAGACGACTTACGCAAACAAAAAAAAAAATTCAAATTAAACGTGGGAACGATGGCCATACTTAACATAGCAGGTTTAACTATACGCCACGAAAAAGCAGCTTTAACTATACGCCGGAAAAAGCCGGCTAGAGACGAGGTAAAAGAATGCGACGGCCGCTCGTACATTCGTGGATCGTCGGAAATAGCTAATTTGCATACTCGATGCGGAAAACGACGTGAACGCCACCCAGCGGACCCCCGAAAAATTGCATCTTAGATCAGAAGGCGTACGAAGAGGTACGCCTGTCGGATCTAATCCAGATGCTGTCGTATCTTGTTTTGAGGATTCAAAACAAAGATACGACGTGGGAAATTTGAAAGTACGCCGGCGTATCAGTAGATACGCCGGCGTACTCGCGTTGTGGATCTGCCCCTGTATTTCTACAACTGTCCACCAATGTGCGAGCCCTTGTCCTAATAACATTGGTTTACTGACCACCAATGTAAGGGAGGCCCTTCTGCATTGACCTTCAATATAGGGCTTACATTTCCATTGACCACCAATGTAAAGGAGGGCTTTTTTTCATTGATCAATAATGTAATGGGCATTATTCAACTGTACACTAATATGAGGGGTCCCTGGCTCCACTGACCATAATTGTGAAAGGCCCGTCTCTGCTACCCACCAATGTACAGAGGCTCTTCTTCACTGGTCATCAATATAGCGGACATTTCTCCACTGGCCTCCAATTTACGGGAAAATTACAGTTTTCATTGTCTGCTTTTTTATTTTAATTTAATAATTATGAAAAGCATGTCTTATTATTAAATCTACAAGTTGCTGATCATGCATTTGTACTTTAAGCTGTAGATATAATAATTATTAGCAGCAGTTCCCTGCGACTTGAAACATTTTTCAAGGGTTCCTCAGGGGTAACAAGGTTGTGAAAGGTTGTACTAAAGTGTTTTTTTACTATTTTCTTTGTATTTTTTATTTATATTATATCTTTGTCTTTTTTATCTTGTGATCTTTTGCTCACAGAAAGAAATGATTCTTTATTCACTGGTGAGTGCATCACCGTTTATCACACTATAAAGCACATCATATTAAGTGCCACTGTTCAGTGTGCCCTGGAAATAGTGAAAAGATATCGGCCCGGATTCACGTATATCGGCGCATCTTTTTTCCGGTGTAGCACATCTCATATGCGCTACGCCGACGTATCCCAGAGAGGCAAGCTGAGTATTCACAAAGCACTCGCTCCTTACGTTGCGCCAGCGTAACGTAAATCTTTTGGCGTAAGCCCGCGTAATTCAAAGTAGGTGAACGGTGGGCGTGATTCATTTAAATGAACCGTGACCCCATGCAAATGATGGTCCGAACGAACAGCGCATGCGCACGCATGCTCAGAATCACGTCGAACATACTCCCTAAGATACGACGGCTCAATGCATACAACGTGAACGTAACCTACGCCCAGCCCCATTCACGTACGACTTACGTAAACGACGTAAAATACGACAGCTGTTCCGTCGTCCATACCTTTGCATGGCCTGAGCCTCCTATAGGTGGAATAACTTTACGCCGGACGTACGCCTTGCGTAAACGGCGTAGATTACAGCGACGGGCGCAAGTACGTTTGTGAATCGGCATATCTCGGTGATTTGCATATTCAACGCGTAAATCAATGGAAGCGCCCCTCGCAGCCAGCGTAAATATGCGCCCAAGATACGACGGCGTAGGAGACTTACGTCGGTCGGATGGAGCCAAAATTCAGGCGTATCTTATTACAAGAATCAGGCGCAGAGATACGACGGCGCATCTGAGCACTTACGCGGCGTAAATAAAGATACGTCGGCGTAAGTGCTTTCTGAATCCGGGCCATCATTTTTAAGATTGCATTCCCTAATGTTAGCTTCAGTATTCACATGTTCACATTAATACACAGATCAGCTGTATGGGATAAATGACCATGCAACTGTTCCTTTCTCAAGCTTCATTTTTTTATTTTTATTTTTTTATGATGAGTTTGTATATTTACATTTGCATTCTTTGTTTTTCATACATGCTACCATAGCTCAACATTGTGTCCCAGAAATAAAAATAATAGTGCTTTTTGAAATTGAGTTGTAGTTTCTCATTTCTTTTTTAGCTCCAGAAGAGAAAAATTGAGTCCATAAATATAGGAGGGACACAAGTTGTTATAGATGGTAAGCCAATTTGTTTTAGCAATGTTACAGCAAAACTATATGAGTAATAATTCATATACAACTGCTGTGCTTATTTTGAAAATCATGAAAAGAGTTAATATAACGTGCAAGGTGCAGTCATGTATGGGAACCCATTAGGTTTTAGCTTTGTTGAAGTAGAGAACTGTGATCGAAAAAAAAGCTATCCTAATAATGTATTCCTATTATGCTTACCTTGACACCTAAAGTGGAACAATGGGCAATAAAAAAAAAAAAAGACATATACAGTGCAGTCTGTCATTAGCATTAACACGTCCATTTTTTTCTTTTGAGTATCCCTTGTAATGTAGTGTGATTTCCGGTTGATCCTGCCGGTAGATTTTTTTTTTCCAATTTCCTTAAAAGGGTGACAATGCTGTTCCCTCTGCAGTAAAATCACAGCATTGTTGTAACCCTTTGGACAGGCTAGTCTTATGCCCTGTACACACGATCGGAATTTGCGATGGGATAAAATGCGATGGAATTTTCCGTCGGAATTCCGTTCAAGCTGCCTTGCATACACACTGTTAGACCAAATTCCGACCTTCCAAAACGCGGTGACGTAAAACACTGCGATGAGCCGAGAATTATGAAGTTCAATGCTTCCGAGCATGCGTCAACTTGATTCTGAGCATGCGTGTATTTTTCTTTGTCGGAGTTCCACGCAGACGATCAAAATTTCCTATAGGATTTTTTTCCATCGGAAAAAAATAAAACATATTCTATTTCTAAACTCCAATGGAAAAAAGTCCTATGGGGCCCACACACGGTCAGAATATCCGATGAAAAAATTCCGTCTGACTTTTTTCATCGGAAATTCTGATCGTGTGTACAAGGCATTAGATGGACAAGGTAAACCCCAGCCAGGTGCTTAACTAGAGAAGGAACCATTATAAATACACTGTGCTGCAGCTTCTTTGTGTGTCTAGACATGACTCTTATGCTGGCTTTCAGTGCCATTCCACATCTATCCAGCAGAAAAAGTCAGTGAGCATGAAGGAATTGAGAGCCTTTGATGCAGGCTGCACTGAACTCTGAGAAGTGTATTCTGGGAACAGGTATTCTCAGAACAGGATCTTGCATTGGAGTCAGGGCTCAAGTCCTGCGGGAACACGTGGGAACGGAGTTCCTGCACTTTTTTTACAGAAGGAACGCAGTTCCCTTTGCAGGACTAGAGCAGCTGAGAGCAGCCGAGCTGCCCGTGCCAATCCTTCACTAATCGGCGATGCCCAGCTCGAGTCACTGTCAGGGGCAGGCGAACCTTAGTAATCCTTTATGTTACTGGCCGCTTCCTGTATATGGATTCATCGGGTAGTGTGCGGGTATAAGTTACGCCAGTACCTATACTTCCTCGATGCCGCAATGTCTCCTGGGAGCTTTTGTCATTGTTCCCAGGAGACATTGCGGAGGTTATAGCGGGATTTAGAAAGAACATGCGATTTAGTAATTATGCATATGAGCGTATCATTTTTTTTTTTGGTGGGGGAGTGGATCTTGGGTGGGAGTTCCCACACTTTTTTCCCCAGGACTTGACCCCTGATTGGAGTAGTATATAGCATATATACTGAAACTCCCAGATATACACTCTTGACAGGAGGGGAAAGGAGCAGTTTTTCTCCTGGAGAGAGAGAAGCTCCTCTTGCTTTGATGGAACTGGAGTGTGCACATCGCTATTCCCAGTGCCCACTAACCTAATACAAACCTGCAGCCTGAGACAGAAACTGGAGCACTGTTAAAGATGTGTGCAGAGGACCGGAGTCGCACAAAGCCAACCCAAAATTGAGTTGGCATCTAAACAGCTGGACCAAAGTTGCCCTATCACTGGGACTTGTGAGAGGGCACTGCTGGCATTGATCTATCACTGCTAGTGAAGACTGAGTACATAGGCACAAGCCATCTAACTAGCAGCTCTAGTCACTGCATGCAGAGTTTACTGAGACTGTACTTATGTGCACCACCCTAACGTTAGCCGGCTGAAGAATTAGGGCAAAGGTCTGTCTTCTCCCATAGGTTCTCTATGACAACTTTACTTGTAGTCCAGAGTAAGAGGGGGTCTCTGTATGTAGATCTGAGTCTTAGCATAACAGTCCATACAGAATGCACCCTAAGCAGCATAGCTTACTGGTCTCAAAAAGTTATTGCAGTGTTGATCACCATTGTTATTACTGTTATCTATGCCATTGTTTATTGCTGATTTATAGATTATCGGGTATAGAACAATTCAATCATATAGAACTTCATTCTAAACTTATATAACCTAGTGATTATATTGCAAAAATATATGTGCAGAAAGTTGTATGTTTAAGGAGCCAAGAATTCATATACCAGAAAAGTATTTATAAAATCACAAAGTTTTATTATAAATATTGAAAATGAAAAACAAATTTAAGCAATGTGTTATAAAACTATCACAGAAGATCCATGCAGTCATAATGTAGATACAGTAACTTCAGCTCAACATGTTTCACCATTCAATGGCTTCCTCAGGAGACTTGTGAAGTACTGTACACAATCTCACCCGGGTGCTCAACAGAAGTTTTTGGAAGATCAGTAAGCAAATGAATGTTGAAACCAATGGAGTTACAATACTAGTTTGTCATAGGAGGAATACCACCCGCTGTGGGAGCCTGCCCAACTGGCAAAATCAGCCCAATCAGTCAGTCCTTAGATAAGTAGTCAGTTCAGACATGCATCACTGTGGCAATCTCATCAGATATGTTTAACCCACCATCTGCGGTAGGTGACTGAATGGAAACCCAGTGAATGGGTAAAACTAAGAGATTAAACCAATTTGCCCATCTGCTGAAAGGTAGCGCAGTCGGTAAGGTTTTAAATAAGTTGGCAATTCAAGCATTCGTCACTATGGTAATCTCATCAGGCCTGCATCTTTTCATACACAGGCTCCCAGCATGTGGAATTTGGTGGCAAATTGGTTTAATCCCTTAGTTTTAACTATTCACTGGGGTTCCTTCCTGCCACCTGCCGCAGATGGTGATAAAAAAAAGCATTTGTCCCAAAAAAAAATATTATGTGTAATTATTCAATATTCTAGGTAATCAAAGTTATCACCAAATCTTGTACTTTTCTGTTTTTTGTTTGCAGTTTGTATAGCAAGAAATATTCCCAGATTAATTTACACCAGTACAGTAAATGTAGTATTTGGCGGAAATTACATAGAGGAAGGTGATGAAGAAACAACACCATATTATCCACCTGAAAAGGTAAAGTCTAACTTTTAAAGGAACATGTAGGAAAGGAGCATGAAAGTAAAAAATACAACTTTTTCTATTCTTCAATAAGTATAATGAATATTTTTTAGACCAGTGGTTGTCAACTTATGAGCTATGGGGGCCTCACCGGCAGCCCTTCACATCACCAAAGGGTATACTATAATATATGTAATGCTTGAGAGAACTGCCAGACTGCATAGATAGATAAAATGATGGTCACAGACTGCATATGCTACATTTTTGGCCTAGAGACAAGTAGCAGAAGACAATATGAAACCAGAAGATGCCAGTAGTGATCAATGTTTTTACCCTTAATCAATGTTTCCACTATAGTCTGCTGAGGTCTGAGGGCTGAACATCATATACCCTCAGGCCACAGGTTGGGCACACAGCTGCCAGTTCTAGCCACAGGAATCAGCAGAGTCTTGCTGCTGGAAGTTGTAGCATGTGCATAAGCCAGTCCAAATAGAGCCTAACCACTTTCAACAGAAGTGTAATGCCGCATACAGACGATCGGACATTCCGACAACAAAACCGTGATTTTTTTTCCGACATATGTTGGCCCAAACTTGTCTTGCATACACACGGTCACACAAATGTTGCCGGAAATTCCGAACGTCAAGAACGCGGTGACGTACAACGCGTAAGACGGCAGTAGAAAAGAGAAGTTCAATACCAGTCGTGTTAGTAGAAGTTTGAGAGACGATTCTTTTCAGCCTCATGCTTTTCAGTCCATTACAGCGTGACGAATGTGCTATCTCCATTACGAACACTAGTTTTACCAGACCGAGCGCTTCCGTCTTGTATTTGATTCTGAGCATGCGTGGCATTTTGTGCGTCGGAATTGTCCACACACGATTGGAATTTCCGAGACCGGATTTTGTTGTTGGAAAATTTGAGAACCAGCTCTCAAATTTTTGTTGTCGGAAATTCCGGCAGAAAATGTCCGATGGGGCCTATACACAGTCGGAATTTCCGACCAAAAGCTCCCATCGAACATTTGTTGTCGGAAATTTTGAGCATGTGTAAGAAGACCTTCATAGTCCTTGTGACTGCTGAGGTGAGCCAAATGCTATATACACCCTGCATTCAGGTACTCTTGGGGTACTCTAGATGTGTGTCCACTCCATCTATTGAATGATATCCAGCACTGTGGTGTGGTCATGTTGCAGCTACACAAATGACTTCCATCTGCACAAGATAAATTTGAATTAGTGTACTCTGTCAATGCCTGATTAATGGTGTCTGTAGCCTGACCAGTTTGCCTGCACTCTGCAATTGTGTATTGCAGATTTTGTGTTCTCTTTATGACTTGATATAAGCTTGGCATCTATTTCTGACTAGTACTCATCCTTGGATATGTGCTTCATTTGGTTGCCTCTGTTAATGACTGTTTTTGTTTCTGCTTTTTGCCTGAAACCCAACTGGACCTGGTAAATGTTCTTTGGCTACATTTCTCTGCTACTATCTCTGACTTTCAGCCTGTTCTGACCTTGCTTTGAGACACTCTGTCACCAGACTAGTCAGATCAACAATAATCTTTCCATAAGATTAAATGTTCATTCAATGTATTTTTTGCATGTTATCCTTGTGTAGCACCCTGGAGTTTAAGCAGGGTTGCACCTCACAAATGTACATGCCAGGAGTAGTTATCCTGGTTGATTGCTAGAGATCTATTGATTTCTCCCTAAGTTTGGCCTTGTTGCACGTTTCTCTATCACTATGTGGCCGGGTACTTGGTTGTACTAGATACGAGAAGGGCAGCGCAAAGTCAGGTTATGGGTATATGGGGTATATGGGGTAATGGGCAGGGGTTTTCTTGAATCCCGTGGCCTGCTGGGAGAGCCTATATATTCGGGTGAGGTCAGGTGATCTGTGTTCTGTGCCACCAGCACAGCTGTGTGAGTGGACGTTTGTTGTATTACCTGGGTTGCCAGGCCGGAGATGGGGACTATCCTGGGCACATCTGGCTGCTAGGCTGTCTGAGGGTCGATCCAGAAGCAAGAGAGCAGGGTTGGGACTGCAGCTTGCAGTCCAACCAAAAGTGACGGTTTGGTCGGCTAGAGAACCTGTTGTGGTCGGAGGTAGAGGGGAAGATGACGCCAATAAGGGACTATCCACCTTATTACCAGGGACCACAGTGAGTAACTGAAGCAAGTACTGGAGCAGTGTTCTCACCAACCCGGGACAAAGAAGAATTGGGAAACTTTAGTGGGAATCAAGCCAGGGACTCAGTAAGCAGAGGTGACGCTTGCAGATCAGTCAAGCCAGGGATCGAGCAGGCCAGTGGGGGTGAAGCTTGAGAGGTATCTCGAGTGCCAATCTAGGGACCCAGCAGAGAAGTGGGGGTGATGCTTGAGGAAGATACCACCATACAGAAGGATGTCAGCTATCCCTGGCCCTGGAGGTTCTCATTAGACCAAAGGAGGCCTGGGACCTTGCTATATTTGTTTAGACACCATCTTGGATGTGATGTCAGCAGCTGCAGCAGACTTAAAGCCGAGCTCCACTCTAAAGGGGAAGCTCTGCTTGTTTCCCACCCCCCCCCCCTCCACTGCAACATTTGGCACTTTTTGTGGGGAAGGGGGGTGCGGAGACATGGTTTGGACAGGCCCCCCTCCTTCCCCCGCAGTCTTCTGGGACACATCATAGGTATAATATAACTGGATACTAACATTTATTGGTAAAATTGATCCAGGGAATATCGGATTGCCTCTTGGGGGATCAGGAATATTTTTTTCCCCTGTTGGAGCAAATTGGATCATTCTTTGCTGTTTTTTGTTTTGCCTTCCTCTGGATCAACTGTGGGTATAGGATTGTGTATATAGGATTGTAACATTTTTCTTTTTTTTCTTTTTATTGGTTGAACTGGATTGACTTGTGTTTTTTTTCAACCAGACTAACTATGTTACTATGTAACTACGAGATCATTCACAAGGCACAGCACAACTCGAGCATGCACAGTTAGAAACAGGGTGTAAAGCTGCAAGGCTTCACTTCCTGTATCCCTTACTGCCGGTGTATTGTCACAGTTTGCTGCCTATCCTAGAATGCTCCGGAAGTCACGTGGCGGCCAACTGCGCATGCGCGATGCGTTCCAAACGCAAATGCGATGCGTTCCAATTGATTCACGACAGTGCACACCAGTGAAACCTCGGTCGGCATCCAGGCTCTTTCCTTAACATCCCCGTGGATTGGAGGATGTTAAAAAAAGAGCCAGGAGGCCGAGCGAGCGGAGCGTGCCGTCCGAGCGAAGCGAGGACGTGAGGCCGACTGGCCACTTTCCTCTAAATCCACGTCGCCCTGAATGCCGGGTTCGCTGGTGTGTACTGTCGAAAATCCATTGGAACGCATCGCACTTGCGTTTGGAACGCATCGCGCATGCGCAGTTGGCAGCCACGTGACTTCCGCAGCATTCTACGATAGGCAGCAAACTGTGACACTACACCGGCACCTGCACCTGAAGCCGATTGAAGACTCGACTCCGGTGAGGACGATCCCTGGATAAGTATGTGTCTTAAATTAAAAGTCAGCAGCTACAGTATTAGTTTTGAAGGACTTTGGAGCTCCTCCTTAAAGTAGAACTATAGGCAAAACTTTTTTTAACATTTTGGACAGAGTAGGGGAGGATTATTTCCCCTGTCAGTTTGATACTCTTCAAATAGACCCCTGTGTGAGCCATTACTTAATTAAAAAAACTCCATCACAGTTCCACAAATCCTCATTTCCTTCTGTTTTTAAAAGAGAAGTTGAGTTGTTGTTTTTTGAGAAATCATACTTACCTAGGTGGATGCAGCATTGGTCCAATACCGCATCTATCCCCCGCCAGCTCTAAGGGTGAGAACTGAGCAATCAAACATGGCTGATCACTCAGTTCTCAGAGCTCTGTGAGCAGAGCATTGGTGACTGTCGGGGGGAGAAGGGATGGTTCAGACTCTTATCGGCTCACCGAGAGGTTGAGCGGGGTGCGGGTCCAGGCATCTGGTTGGATCCCAACCATATGGTCTTGATCCTTCCCTAGCCTGGCCTGACTCTGTGACCTCAGCTGACAGCGGGCTGTCAACTGAAAACAGGTCACAGGTGTGCAGAACGGTCTGCACTTCTGTAATCCATAGGAGTACAGCCAAACAAGCTTTGACTGTACTTCTCCTTTAAGCAGTTGATGCTGTACTCCTACTGAATGTATAGTTTTACCCTATATTACTGTATATCCATCTAAAGGTTTTACTGTTTATTTTTAGCAGCTGGATTATTATTCCAAGACAAAGACTATTGCTGATCAGATGATTCTGGCAGCCAATGGAACTACACTCAAAGGTGAGTCTTAATTCTTTAAAATGATTTTCAAAAATCTAATTTAAATGAATGTAAATTAAATATTTTTATTTGAGGAGAATCCTAGGCAAAACAGATGAATGCTTCCCATGAAACCCTTTTGTAACTAAACCCTTATCCTGCAGTTGTACATTGCCTTGGTGGATTACATCTGTTAATTTAGTGATAAAGGCAGGTCCAGATTTACCTTACTGAAGCATTTAGGCACACAAGCTTTAATAAATGGATAAAAAAAAAAAAAAAAATGGTATATTTAGCACAAGGTATATTTAGCACACTAAAAGGGAGAAAATTACAGCAGTTCATTTTTAGGGTTTACATACACTGAGAAATACTGCATATACTCGAGTATAAATCGAGTTTTTCAGCACATTTTTTGTGTGCTGAAAATGCCCCCCTTGGCTTATACTCGAGTCACCTTCTTTGCGCCTGATCTCCCGAATTTGGGGACATGGTACCGGTTGGCCGTAGGTCCCCTGGACCCCAAACTGTAGCCCCACTCTTCCTCTACAAGTGTGCAAAGTTTGTTGTCCAGGGGACCTATGGCCGGGGAGCACCAATTTAAACCGGACACCCCTTCCATAGACTCCCATGTTAAACGGTCATTTCTCCAGTGACTTTGGGGACCCGGTATCGGCTGGTCGTAGCCCCATTTCTCCTCTACAAGTGTGCAAGGATTGTTGTCTGGGGGACCTACAGTTGGGGAGCACCGATTTTTCAAACTAGCCACCCCTTCCATAGACTCCCATGTTAAACGTCAGTCTAATCATGGACACAGTGAGGAATTGCACATGGACACAGTGAGGCACAGTGAGGCATGCAGATGGACACCCTAGGCTTATAGTCGAGTCAATACCTTTTCCCATTTTTTGTGGTAAAATTAGGTGCCTCGGCTTATATTTGGGTCGGCTTATACTCGAGTATATACGGTACTAGGACAGTGTGTAAATAAATTTATAGGAGATTATTGTATTTCTATTGATGGTTGCAAAAAATATTAGTGGCTGATAACTACACAAGGAAAAGCCACTTCTTTGATGCATGTGACTACTGATTGAAAATCAAGCCATTGGAACTAGTACACTTTTAACATGCCTGTATAGGATTTTCACCTACAATCCAACATGGTTTTTATCCAGTTTATTACTATATTAAGCCATAATATATGAGTCTGAACAACTGTAATTGGGGCAATAGATCCTTACAATGTTGTTGTTTGAGTGTAAATACTTCTAAATAAAAAGGTTACATACTAGAAAATTATGATATTAATCTGCAGGGGCCCATTTTTTTTTTTATGAGACTTGTTCCCCAACTCCCACTACAACGTGTCAACGCTTTCTAAATACCTAGGTGTATATGTATCCAGATCCCCAGCCGAATACATCTCTCTTAACATCGAGTCTCTTTTCTCCCTCATTAAATACAAAATACAAATTTGGGCCCGCCTACCTTTAGGTGTATGGGACCTAAAAAAAATTGTTCCGTTGCCCAAAATACCATATATTCTATAGCATACCCCGGTCTACCTGCCTCTGAAATACTTCAAATCTCGGGAGGCCCTGCTGAAGCCTTTTGTCTGGGGGACCAGCAGATATAAACTTGCTTGGCAAACTCTCAAGAACCCCACTACTTGGTGCTGGGCAGCCTAGACAAAGGGGGGGTGACACCATGTTTTACTGCACCGGTGACACCAACCCTAGTGACGCTACTGCTTTAGGTAGCTGAGTGTACAAGTGTGAACAAGTACAATTGGAAAGCATGTGATTCAACAAAGTCAGCTGTAGGGAAACAAGCAGAAAACACAAATGGGAGCTAACGTGACCCCTAAAATGAGCCTACCCACCAAACTAAACCCTAAGGCCGTGTACAAACGACCAAACATGTACGATGAAAGCGGTCCGCCGGACCGTTTTCACCGTACATGTCTGGCCGGGGATTTCTGTACGATGGCTGTACTAACCATCGTACAGAAATCCGCGCGTAAACAATACGCGGGGCGTGTCCGCGGCGTTGCCGCGATGATGACGCGGCGACATGGGCGGGCCTGCCAGTTAAATGCTTCCACGCATGCGTCGAAGTCATTCGACGCATGCGAGGGATGGCGGGCGCTCGGACATGTACGGTAGGTCTGTACAGACGACCGAACATGTCCGAGCGGGCAGGATTCCAGCGGACTGTTTTAAAACAAGTCCAGGAATATTTGCCCGCTGGGAAAAGGCCCGGCGGGCAAATGTTTGCTGGAATCCTGCACGCTCGGGCCTACACACGCCCGCGGACCAGTTTCAGCAGACATGTTTGGTCGTGTGTACGGGGCCTAACACTAACCCTTATTCTGTTGCATACTGAACTTGTCCTGTAACAGGAGCCTCTGCACTAAAAGCAGACAGTCCTGTGCTGAAATCATGTACACCAAAATCCCGGCGCCAGGAGTAGCTGGTCCAGGATTGCCTATTGTGCAAACAGGACTTCATACGTTTCTCTAATTGTTTTCCCCACATTTGCCTCTAATTGTTTTGTTAGTGAAAAGCCTTGTAGCGGTCACCTGATATGCTCAGCTGGAATTATTCATGGCGAGGCCCAGACATTTCCATAGCATGGCAGGCATTTGAACACTTAAGCTGCCCTGAGGGGAGATAAGGTTAGAAATGCCAGTGTACAACAAATTAATGTAAAGTGCAATGTGATCCCTGGTGCCCAGGGTGAGATGTGATAATTATAGCCGGGGAAATGTTACAATACGATATCACTACACCTGATACCTGCACACTGGGGCATACATGCAAGTAATCAGCTAGTAAAACCAGCATAGTAAAATACTGTTTTTTACTATTGTGAAAATACAAGGCTCCATCATTAAAGTATTATTTAATTTTCTTTTCCCAAATTAATCGACAGCTTGCAGAGGATATAATGTACATCTGTATTGTCAGTAAATGACTGGCTTTACTGAGCATGTAAACACATATAAAAAGCAACAGGACCATTAAAAATGATTAAGGGTATTCCCACACTGGGGTGGGGGGGGCGTCGGCGGTAAAGCTTTGCTGTTTTTAGCGGTGCTTTACGGTAGTTTTAGTAGCGCTAATCGTCTGCTAGCGGGGTGCTTTTAACCTTCACTAGCGGCCAAATCATAGCGAGTGCTTTCACACTGGAGCGGTGCGCTGGCAGGAAGTTAAAAAAAGTTCTGCAAGCAGCATGTTTGGGGCGATTTAAAACCGATGTATACACTGCTCCTCCACCACCCCTGCCAATTGGAATGCATGGGCAGCGCTGCCGAAGTGTCTGCAAAGCACTTTGGCAGCGGCGCTTTGCGGCCGTTATTAACCCCTTCTTCGGCCGCTAGCAGGGGTTAAAAGCACCCCGCTAGCAGCCGATTAGCATTCTAAAACGCCTCTAAAAATAGTGGTGCTTTAACGCCGACACCCCCCTTGCCCCTGTGTGAAAGTGTCCTAAGAAGATATAATGAAAAATTTTATCAAATACCGTAACTTTCCTTTCCAATCCATGGCAGCATACTATCACATGTATGTTGCCATGTTGGTGCCAGGAAAGTGTTAAATGGGTATCCCATGGTGTTGTAAGGAAGGAGGAGGTACCTCTCTTATTTCACCCTTTGCAGATGCACCAATCCCAATAAGGTTCTTTAAAGTCAACAGCATAAGAATGTTCTATTGTTGCTGCTAACATGAAACGATATCATGGCAATGGTATCGGTAAGAAATTGGCTTGAGTGAAACAATTAGTGGTCAGTTCTCACAAGAAACTGTTACAGAATGGGAAGCTGAACCAGCAAGCCTAACATGTCTCCCAATGAGAATCTGGTAAACTCAGACTCTTGCCAGGTGGCACCAATGGGGTATGCGAACGCAGTATATGGAGTAAAAATAGGGAATGTTGATGATGACCCTAAAATCTTTACAATAAGCCTTATGTCACATGCATTCACCTACACCTAAACATAGGCCCAAGACCACACAAGGGTGGCAGACTTTATTTTTTTGCATTACACTTGGAGATTGGAAAGAAGAAATCACCGCTCCAGGATACCAATCAAGGGTCTCCCCACTGGATCCAAAGCCACGGGTGCTGGCAATGCGTGGAATGATGCAAAATGAAGGGAAAACGTTCTGGACATCCGCACTCCAAAAATTTATTAATTTTATTGTAAAATCAAAAAATACACAGGATACATGCCACAGCAAACAGGGTACAAGCTGACGTGTTTCACACCAAACCTTAGTGCTTATTCATAGCTATGAATAAGCACTAAGATTTGGTGTGAAAAGCGTAGAAAAGCGTTCCCTTCATTTTGCACTTGGTGCAACTAAGTCGTTTTTCCTTATTTGCCTTCATGTCCAAAATATGTGCCCTGTATGTGTATAATATGGTGTACCTTGAACCTTATGCAACCAAAACTTAAGAATAAATAATTTGCTAGGAGGACCAAAAATAACTTAAAAACAAAAAAGTGAAGTTTTATACATTAATTAATTTTACCTGCTTCTACAGGTGGCAGTAAACTCCTGACGTGCGTATTACGACCTCCTGGAATTTATGGACCAGATGAAAGAAGACTTTTGCCTAGGCTAGTGGTATGTCATCATTTATAACATTATGTACATGAAGCTTAAATAAAAACTAGGAAAGGGTGCAGAGATTGATAGCAAAGTGTATTGTCAGTTAAGGGACACTTCTGCAAACAATGTAGAAATGTAGCAGCAATTAAACTGTGGATTACACCAAGGTAAAGCCTCTACAGGGTATTCATTTTAAAATAAATATAGTTACAAGTTTATTAAGATGCCTATGGGCCAGAACCAGGTTTGGACCAAACAATGCCCTAGGCAGGTTATCAGTTTTGAGCCCACCCACTTATTAAAGAGGTATTAAACCCAAAAGCAAACATTTATTATGTTGCAGCTAACCAAGTCTTAGATGATGGCTAAGATTGAGGCGATCACTGCATTTCAGAGTGGATAAAAATCAAAAAGTAAAAAAATTTTAAAAACAAAAAAAGTTTTTTTTTTAATTTCAATCAGATTGTTTTGATTTTTATCAAATTTATTTTAATAAAATGCTTTTGAAGTAAAAATCTATCTAAAGATAGTTTTCTATTGTTACCGTGTGTACACCCTGGGACACAGACGCATTGCTGCAATCAGTTATAGGGCCTGTACAAAAGCCCCATATAAAGGCTGCTACAGAAAGGGTTTCTTTATGTAAGCCCCTCCACATTGCTGTTATACTGCCATCTGCTGTCCCAGTGTGCTTAGGACTTCATAAAAATAGTCCGAGTATCAACTTTCCCTGTGGTACATTTCTTCCACCTCTTGGACTTATAGTCTTGACTCTTTCGACTCACCTAAGATTTTCGACATATGGAAGCTTATGCCTAAAGCTTACCTCCCGACTTGGTATTTTTCCATCTATATCTTATATGCCCCGTGGACGCACCCATCGAGGGACCACCAGCCATATAAGTTTCTATCTCTCTGCTAACTCTATATTCCTCATCCTCGCCCTGAAGAAGCCCCACGGCGAAACGTGCGTTGGCGACTTCGGAGGAATGTACAGTGGTCATCTGCTGTTGATGAATTTGTGATAATTTCTTGAACCTATTTATTTTATGTATATCTTGTTTAATTTATTTATATGCTATTAAATTATATATTTTTACAAAACCATACTTCCTTGGCCTTAAAGTCTGACCATCAATGTCCACTTGCTTGATATTGTTTCTCCTCCAACTGTTCTGTCTATCATAGAAGGCGGGACTTTGTATTAAAGAGGCCACAGAGTAAACAAGAGATTTTCCTGTTTGTAATCTGTCGGCACTTGTCCTGTCCCCCTCCCTCTGCCCTCCGAGGCTGCAGATGGGCATTGATCAGGCTGCACTGATGGCAATGGTAAGGCCCATGTGAGGCTGCATTGGTTGCAATGGTAAGGCTGCATTCATGGCACATGTAAGGCTGCATTCATGGCACATGTAAGGCTGCATTGATTGCAATGGTAAGGCTGCATTCATGGCACATTTGAGGCTGCATTTATGGCACATGTGAGGCTGCATTGGTTGCAATGATGAGGCTGCATTAGTTGCAGTGGTGAGGCTGCATTGGTTGCAATGGTGAGACTGCATTGGTTGCAATGGTAAGGCTGCATTCATGGCAATGGTAAGGCAATGCGTGTTATACGCCGATAAATACGGTATATTCAAATAACACGCCCAAGCTCATCCTTATTCCTGAGCAGCACTCTGGGATTCATTGGGTCCACAAAAGAAATATATACAGTATATCCAAATAACACGCCCGGGCTCATCTCTTCACCACACACAGCCACAAAGGCAAGAGAATTTTTGTTGGGCAGTGTATTAGTTGCTCGGACGAACACATTTAGACAGAGTTTTAATGGTTCAAAGAATGTCAGGCAAAATAGTCGGCCCTCACGCATGTTCACTTCATCAAATCTGGCCCTCTTTGAAAAAAGTTTGGACACCCCTGCATTAAACCATTCAACACTGGAAAGTGTGCTTACAGTGATCTGTTTTGTTTATTTTTTATTTTTCTGGGTGTTGGAGATCCCCCACCACCCAGACCTCTGTCAGAGAGGGGACTATAATTAGTAGACATGTGCACACTGAAATATTTAGTTTCGTAATTTCGTTTTCGTCCGAAAAAAAGGAAAATTTATTATCATACTTACCGTAATTTTCCTTTCCTGATGGACTCCATGGCAGCCTACGTGTGGGTTAATCCCGCCTCCTCTTCAATGTGATAGGACCCCATACCCATAAAAGTTAACTCACCAATAGACTCAGTGTTCCGTAACTATCCCGACTCCATAATTTCAGGGTGGGAACTCCGTCTGCCATGGAGTCCATCAGGAAAGGAAAATTACGGTAAGTATGATAATAAATTTTCCTTTTTCCTGACTGACTCCATGGCAGCCTACGTGTGGGAAATAACTAGCCAAACACACGGGTGGGTATGCTGAACAGAAATATATTTAATTTGTCCCGTCAGCCGACAAGACTGATAAACCAAAATTTACAGAAGACAGTGCTGCAGGTTCAACACAGTAATGGGACATAAATGTGTTTATAGAAGACCAAGAGGCCGCTCTACAAATAACATCTGGCGCCACATGACGGCCTGCTGCCCAGGAAGCTGCCATCCCTCTCGTGGAGTGAGCTGTTACCGCCTGCGGAGGAGCCAAGCCCTTTGCACAATAAGCCTGTTGTATCGTCTGGACGATCCAGGATGCGATTGTTCTTGAAGATGCCTTTTTCCCTTTGTTCTTGCCTGAATGCAGGATGAACAGGTGATCAGAACGTCTGAATGTAGATGTAACTTGAAGATATTCAGTGAGTATCTTGCCCATATCCAGAGGGTGAGTCTCATCAGAATCTGGGTTTTTAAAGGTAGGGAGAACTACTTCCTGATTCTCATGGAAAACCGACAAGACCTTTGGTTTGGAGCCCAGCATAGGTATCAGAACCACTCTGTCTGGAAAAAAGGTGAGAAATGGCTCCTTGTGACCCAGAAAACCGATCTCGGACACTCTCTTGGCCGAGGTGATGGCTACCAAAAAGGCTACTTTGGCTGAAAAGTTCTTCAACGAGGACGGGGAGGGCCCTGACATACTAAGTCCATTCAAAAAGTCAAGTACTAACGGGAGATCCCATTTGGGGAATCTTGGCTTCCTCAGAGGTCTCAATCTTGAGGCTCCACGGAAAAACTGTTTGATTAGTGGATGGGTTGCCCAAGGAATTCCAGAGAAGGCTGAAAGTTCTGAGATTTGAACTCTTAGTGAGCTTACAGACAGGGGTAGGTCTAGCCCTGATTGAAGAAAGCTTAGGATGTTTTGGATTTCTGGGTTCTTGAAGGAACTGCCCGCGGTTAAAGAAAATTCCACAAACTTAGACCATATTCTACCGTACACTTTATTTGTGCTTCCTTTCCTTGAGCTCATAAGGGTAGAGATCACCCGAGAGGCGCAGCCAAGGGATTCTAGCCTTTCCCTTTCAAGAACCAGACCGCTAGTTTCATTTGAGCCGGACAGGGATGGAGGAGCGTCCCCTGGGAGAGAAGGTCTGGTCTGCATGGTATTAGAATTGGGTCCTGAAGACTCAGATGGACTAGAAGAGGGAACCATGGCCTGTTCGGCCAGAATGGAGCCACCATTGTAATTTCTGCTTCCTCCGCAAGGAGTCTCTTCAGGAATTTCAGAATTATTGGGATCGGGGGAAAGGCGTACGCCCTCTGAAACCACCACCGATCCGTTAGGGCATCCGTCCCGATTGCCTGGCTGTAGTAACCCCTTGTGTAGAATTTTTCCAATTTGGCATTGTTCGGAGAAGCAAAGAGATCCACTTGGGGATTGACTCCCAGGGACAAGATCCAAAGGAAGGACTGATCGTGGAGAGACCATTCGTTGACGTCCACCTGAGTTCGTGACAGGAAATCCGCCTGGGAGTTCTGAATACCTGGAATGAAAACAGCCGTCAGGTTGACCAGGTTCACTTGGGCCCATTTCATAATGGGCTCTACTTCCTGGAGAAGGGATGAGCTCCGAGTCCCGCCTTGTCTCTTGACATATGATACTGCTGTGGTGTTGTCCATCCTTAGAATTACTGACTTTCCCTTCAGCAGTTGTGAAAAGGACTGTAGGGCACACCAGGCCGCTCGAAGCTCCAGGGTGTTCGAGCCTGGATTGTGGAGGCGAGCGTCCCACCTGCCTTGCGCCATGCTTGTGCCGCATAAGGCCCCCCAACCGGAGCCACTGGCATCTGTCGTCACTGTGACCCACGAAACTGGAGCGATGGAGTGACAATTCAGCAGATTCTTCGGTTGAAGCCACCAGAAGAGGCTGCCTCTCATTGACGTTGAAATGTGGATCCGCTGACTCATGCTCCCTGATTTCCACTGCCTGAGAAAGCCGGATTGGAAGGGACGTAGCCTCCAAAGCGCCCATTTCACCATTGGTGTTGTGGATACCATTGTCCCAATGATCTTCAAGCATTGATGAGCTCTTAGGTGGCGAGTACTCAAGGCCCGGGAAATCCTCCCCTGAATTACCGGAATCTTCTCTACTGGTAGGGAGATGGTCTTCCTTACCGTGTCGAATTGAGCTCCCAGATAGGTTAGACACTGAGTTGGCTCTAGGTGGCTTTTTGCCAGGTTCAGGAGCCACCCGAATTCGGACAAGGTCGAGATGACATGATCTCTCTGTGCCAGGAGAAGGGTTTTGTCTTGGGACAAGACCAGGAGATCGTCCAGATAATGGTACAAACGAATCTTCTTCAGCCTGATGAGGGCTACCAGTGCCAAAAGAACTTTGGTGAAGACCCGTGGGGATGTTGTTAGGCCAAAGGGTAGACATATGAACTGAAGATGTTCCTGGTTGACATAGAACCTGAGGAACTTGTGCAGCTCTGCTGCTACTGGGACGTGGAAATAGGCATCCTTTAGGTCCACAGAAATCATCCAGTCGCCCGGTTGTATTGCTTGTTGGATGGTTGATAAAGTTTCCATCTTGAACTTTTTGTGTGTTATAAATTTGTTCAGGTATGTTAAGTCTATGACTGGACGCCAGGTACCGTTCTTCTTCTGTACTAAGAAGAGAGGGGAGTACACCCCAAGAAACTGTTCGTCTTTTGGGACGTGTACCACTGCCCCTTGAATTTTCAGGAGGTGAATGTAATCTAGAAGGACCTGTCTCTGTTCCAGTGACCCTGGAAGAAGGGTGGAGATGAACTTTGGACAGGGAGGACTGGAAAAGGACCATGTGTGTCCTGGGGTCACGGTCTTGATGACCCAAAAGTCCTTGATTGAGGCCGCCCAGACGTGCCGATAAAGGAGTAGACGAGCTCCAACACGATCCGCTTGGGCGGGCGTTGTCTCAAAAAGATTTCCCTTTGTCGCGTCCAGTTGACGCTT
Organism: Rana temporaria; assembly: GCF_905171775.1. Classification (NCBI taxonomy): domain Eukaryota; kingdom Metazoa; phylum Chordata; class Amphibia; order Anura; family Ranidae; genus Rana; species Rana temporaria. Next base: position 55,679,329 of record NC_053494.1, on the reverse strand, counting down.
GAGTAGTTGGAGTAGGTTTGCGGTAGGAGCCTCTACCTCTGCTCCAATTCCTTCTGTAGTTTCCGCCAGGTCTGTAAGTGCGAGCTTCCCTAGCGCGATCCGGGCTGTATCGCCGAAATTGGGGTGTTTTTCTTCCTGTCTGGCGCTTGTCCTGAGGAAGGAAACCCGACTTGCCCCCCGTGGCTTTGGAGATGGCATCATCCAGCTTGTTACCAAACAGGGTTGACCCTTCGAAGGGAATCTTGCACCAGTTCTGCTTCGATGATGGGTCAGCAACCCAGGGGCGTAGCCAGAGGGCCCGTTTCGCGGTCACAGAAGAAAGCATAATCCTAGCTAACAGGCGGATTAAGTCAACGGAGGCTTCACCCAGGAATGCGACCGCCAGTTTTAGCTCTGCCGTAGCTGAGTTCTTAGCTAGTTCTTCAGAGACGCCTTTGAGGAAGGAATCAACATTTTCCGTCCAGGCTTCCATGGCCTTTGATAATGCCGCTAAAGCTAGAGCCGGTTTGCACGCTGTGCCCGCAAGGCCATAAATTCTTCTGAGGTCCTGGTCCATTCTTCTGTCCAGGCCATCTTTGAAAGAGACGGAGTCAGCAATAGGTAAAGTGACATGTTTAGCCAGTCTCGTTACTGCCGCATCTACTAGAGGAACATTCTCCAAATGTTTGACCTCCTCCTGTTTGAAGGGATAGAGCCTTGAGGCTTTGTTAGCCATGGAAGATTTCTTGTCCACCTTGCTCCATTCCTCTTCAAAGATACCCTTCAGTTCAGACAGAAACGGGAACGTAGGGCGTTCTTTTCCCAGGCGCTTAAAATATTTTTTCTGCTTGGCTGGAGAAGCAGGTTGTTCCTCCCATAAGAGAGCCTCCTTAATCGCTTTGACGAGTGGCGTCACCTGCGCGAAGTCAAATTCTAAGCCTTCTTCATCACTCTCTAGGTCACCCTCAGGAAAAGCCGGAGTGGAGGCTTGAGGCCGGGAAGGACCTGGATCCTCTAGGATCTCCAAGTTTGGAGAAACAGACCCGTCAGTGTTGGTCTGAATCTGCGTGTGGGGCATGTTCTCTCTTAGAGTTCGTTGAACCACACGTTCCACCAGAGACTCGATACAATGACCTTCAGTCTCTTTTTCCCTGACCGCATGGGCGTAGCATCGGTCGCATAATGACTTGCCCTCTGGGACACGAGTGTCACATCCCCAGCAGGCTCTGCGATCAGAGCGACTATCATGGCGGTGGGAGCGGTGTCTTGAGGAGGAATGTGAGCTTCTCCTCCGGTGGGAAGAAGTAGAAGGAGATCTATGTTTGGATCTCGACTTGGAAGATGAGTGTTGCGGTCTGGCAAGGTCTGCGACATTCGGCTCTGGATTAGAAGGGCTAGAAAAACATTTAGGGAAAAGTGAGTCAACACCCATGGATTGTGACTAGCAACCCCTAGCCCAGATCCCTTTCCAGCACATACCTTGTGCGTGAGGGCTGGCCGCCTGTAGACGGTGACTGGTCCATATTTTTCTGGACCTGCGTACAGTGGATGACAATTCGGAACCAACAAGGAACCTATGGTGCCGAATAAAAAAGTATAAGAAATAAAAGTATGCTGTCCCCTTTAAGAAGAAATGCTCTGCTAATTACTGCTTTCTCTCTTTTTTTTTTTTTTTTTTAAAAACACAAATAAATAAATAAATAAGTGTAACTAATTAAAAGATAGTTCAATTAGATAAAACAATTGAATATAATTAAATAAATGCAGAGAGACATAAGAAAAAAAGCATAGCATGGTAAAATCAATGTTAGCCAGAAGTAAAGAACCATTCACTGACCTGGCAACCAGAGGGGAGACACCCAGACACTCAGCTGCTCGCCTGAAGGGAAACCCAATGAATACAGGCGAGCAGCTGATTTTAAATCACCCGCCGGTGACGTCACGCGTCCTCCACAAACGCGCCTGCGCAGTGGATCGCGATCCCACGGCGCCTGCGCGGCCGCCGCGGGAACCAACGGACTGCGCATGCGCGACCAAGCCTCGCTCTGAGGGTGGATACGGCGCATGCGCGGGGCACTAGCGATGGGAATCAGGAAGTCAGAGGCGTGCTGGAACGCAGAAGCGCTCCAGCCGCCATACAAACATAGACAAACCACACAGAGGCAAATATAAACCGCTGCCATGGAGGAATATAGAGAGAAGGGACCTTGCCAGCCGATCCTAGATGTCTTCAGCACACGCCACAGCCACAACCAAATGTGCTGGGAAGCTCTCCACCCGCCCATGGCTGGGATCCGAGCTGCACCGCTTAAAGTGTGCCCTTTTCCATTCCTTGAAGAAACGATTTAGATCCATGGAGGAGGAAAAAAAAGGAACACTGAGTCTATTGGTGAGTTAACTTTTATGGGTATGGGGTCCTATCACATTGGAGAGGAGGCGGGATTAACCCACACGTAGGCTGCCATGGAGTCAGTCAGGAAATACATTTATTTAGTTACTCCCGAAATTCGTTTTTATTTATTTTGTTTTTCGTTAAAAAAATGCATTCGTCCGAAAATCCAAATTAAGGTTGAATCTGTCATTGAAGGCTTATGGTGTCTGTCGAATGTTCTAAGAAAAAAAAAAGAAGATTTGACAGAATCTTAAAAAAAAAAAAATTGACCGTTAATGTCTCTCTATGTCGAATCTTCTTGTCTCTCTCTATGTCGAATCTTCTTGTCTCTCTCTATGTCGAATCTTCATGTCTCTCTCTGTCGAATCTTCTTGTCTCTCTATGTCGAATCTTCATGTCTCTCTCTGTCGAATCTTCTTGTCTCTCTATGTCGAATCTTCATGTCTCTCTCTGTCGAATCTTCATGTCTCTCTCTGTCGAATCTTCATGTCTCCCTATGTCGAATCTTTTCTCTCTATGTCAAATCTTTTCTCTCTATGTCAAATCTTTTCTCTCTATGTCGAATCTTTTCTCTCTATGTCGACTCTTCTTCATGTCTCTATAATGTCAAATCTTTTCTCTCTATGTCAAATCTTTTCTCTTTATCTAGAATAATATTGGACTAATAGAGTTAAGGTTAGGCATATTCGACCGCAACGAAAACGAAAATAAAGCATTTTTTATGTCGGATCTTTCGGTTTTCGTTTTATGTGCTTTTGTTATCGTTTGTTAAATAGATTACGAAAATAACTGAAATTGAGACGAAAATGCATTCGGACGAAAACGAATGCACATGTCTAATAATTAGTGACAGTTGCTGGGTGTTTTATAGCTATATATTCTCTGTTCAGACCTACAGTCTTCCAATATATACATCCTTTATTGTTCTCAGATGTTATGTAACCAAATACAGAGAGGAAGGCAGTGCTAGAAAAATGCAAAACTGAAATGTGCTCTGCTCATTTGTTAAATTAGGCTTCATATTAAAAGTTATTTCCATAAAGCAGCAATTATCTTGTTCAGTTCATAAAGTACCCTTATTTTACAATAAAGCACGTTCTTTAAAACAACACCCATCTTTCACCAAGGTCCTGTATACAGAAACAGTATTGTTTATTGCAGTTGTATCAGATCACCAACCCCCCTTGAACATTTGCTGAAACCAAAGAACCTATAGAGTAAAAATAGTACTGTATACCAAATTACATAATTTAAGATCATGGGGTCCCATTTCAAGATATTGATAGGGCCCGCTCCCCTTCCCCCACCCCATTACCTTCATATTATTAGGTTGACTATACTCACTAAGTATAAATCCTCTATTCGTTTAGTAAATGCTCCCTTCTTATTCTTATTCTGTATTGCAAACTTCTTTTTGGCAGAACTACAAACCTTAGCTATCTTATCAGGTGTCATCTGAGGACACATTGGGAGATTTTTTAACAGCCTCAGAAAACTGCATTAGGCATACAGGCCCAGATTCACGTAGGGAGCACGTATTTGTGAGCGGGCGTAACGTATCCTATTTACGCTACGCCTCCGCAACTTTGACAGGCAAGTGCAGTATTCACAAAGCAAAGTTGCGGCGGCGTAGCGTAAATAGGCCGGCGTAAGCCCGCCTAATTCAAATGTGGAACATGTGGGCGTGTTTTATGTTAATTTATTGTGACCCCACATAAATGACGCTTTTTACGAACGGCGCATGCGCCGTCCGTGAAAGTATCCCAGTGCACATGCTCCAAATTAACCCGCAAAAAGCCAATGCTTTCGACGTGAACGTAAATGACGCACAGCCCTATTCGCGAACGACTTACGCAAACGATGTAATCGACGGAAAATTCGACACTGGCCCGACGTCCATACTTAACATTGGCTGTGCCTCATAGAGCAGGGATAACTTTACGCCCAAAAAAGCCTAACGTAAATGGCGTATCTGTACTGCGACGGCCGGGCGTACGTTCATGAATAGGCGTATCTAGCTGATTTACATATTCTAGGCGTAAATCAGCGTACACGCCCCTAGCGGCCAGCGTAAATATGCAGTTAAGATATGACAGCTTAGGAGACTTACGCTGGTCGTATCTTAGACAAATTCTGGAGTATCTGATTCTTTGAATCAGGCGCCAAGATACGACTCCTCACACTCAGAGATACGACGGTGTATCTGGAGATACGCCGTCGTATCTCCTACCTGAATCTGTGCCACAGTGTTCATTTCAGATTGGCTGGACTGTAGTAGAAGTGTTCCATGAGCAATATATCTACACTGCTAGGGCAGCTAAAGACATGCTCCCTACTGCCCGTAAGGGGGAACAGTGACTAGTAACAATCCTAGACATTCCTCCCATTCATCTGATATCAGACTGAAGTCTTTGGAGTTTATTTTGTGTCAACAGCCTCTCAAATGT